>NW_009208530.1:6848-24260 GCF_000690835.1 Fulmarus glacialis
ATTGTTGGCAATCAATTTTAATGGAGAGGGCCCAATGTTTTAAAGCCATAAATGTGATGGTAACTAACCTGCTAACCTTCAGGCCAGACAAACAGACCATCAGTTTAAAACTAATTGTTTGAAGAAGGTTGTAAATAAGTATCGGTGACTTCTAATGGGATCCAACCATTTTAAACTTTGTTTGTTGGACCCTGGTGTGCTTATTTTGCAATCAATTTTAATGGAGAGGGCCCAATGTTTTAAAGCCATAAATGTGATGGTAACTAACCTGCTAACCTTCAGGCCAGACAAACAGACCATCAGTTTAAAACTAATTGTTTGAAGAAGGTTGTAAATAAGTATCGGTGACTTCTAATGGGATCCAACCATTTTAAACTTTGTTTGTTGGACCCTGGTGTGCTTATTTTTGTTAGCTCACTTCAATTAAATTGGAAAAATTAATTATATTACATTACATTTTCAAAGTAGTGCAGCGAAGTCCAGTGCCACACAGCTAACAAAATTTGTTTATTCTAGTTAACATTTTTTCAAGAAATAGCAAATAATGTTAAGATTAAAGATTATTATTGCATATCCTGTTGTTATAGTATTATGTTTTGTCTTTAATTTCACTGAAGGAAGAAGCAGGCAGAAGTGGTGAGAGAGTATAAGAGTTATGATTTTAGGTTGATCGGTATGAACTCGTGATTAAGAACCCAATCTTACTTTAAAAAAAAAAAGTACGCTTCTTAGCATTATTGGTAATTTCAACAGTATCACTGACTTACAATTTCTAATTTTTTTTTATACTCAGTATCGTGCTCACCGTCCTTTTCTCCTATTCTTTGGTAAGCTTGCTCTTTTATTTTCCTCCATCCCTACCACTGGTTCATTGTGGACTGAGATAAGGGAATTGTGAAAATACACTCTTAACTTTAAATACAATCTTAACTTTAGATTTGACTATAAACTGAAACTTAAATACTAAAGCTGTGACTTCCCCTCTAAAATCGACGTCTGCTCTGGTACTGTCAACTGTAAGCGTACTGGTTGCTTCTTTGCTGAAAAGGTATGGATGATAAGGAGGATGGAAGAGTTTATAATGTCTAAGAGTATAGATGCTTTAACTGAGTCTCTTTTAAGGCAAGAATGGCTTTTCTTAATGTAAAAAGGAACAACTAGAAGCATGCACTCTTTCTTGATTTTAAAAAGACTTTCTGTATAAAACTTGTGTTATATTGATAAGTGTCACTGAATAGTAGGGGGGTTGTATCTACCAGTTTAACTAGAGAAGGTGGATGCTCTTCTGAAATTTGAGCTTCTGGGTCAGCCAAGGAGCGCAGTAGAAAGAGAACTGAAGTTACTCGTGAAATAATCTTGGCCGATAACATTAGGAGTAGCTAATGCAACAAATGCATTTCACTGAGCACACATTTTTATCAAGGAGAAGGAAACTATTGGTAGACCTCTTTACAGTAGTGTTTTTGAAAATCTTTATCTGCTGAGCACTAAGTTTTAGCTCACTGGTTTTACTTGTGAGCTGAGAATTTGAAAAGAAGTATTTCTTTAACCCTAATAAGTTTAATTTAGAAAGTCTTGTAGATTATTACTACAAATTACTGCAAATAATGTAAGAGTCAGTAAAAGTAGTAATGCTTCATAACAAAACTATTTTTATTGTTGCTTTTTTAGTGTAAGTTTTGACAATGACAACTGAAGTTGGCTCAGAGACTGAAGTAAAGAAAGATTCCGAGCAGCTGGGACCAGACAAAGCCAAGGACAAGCCTGAAGAAGCATTAGAGACTCCAGAAAATCAAAAGTCCAGGGAAACATCCTCTGAAGAAGCTCAAGATTCTTCCTCTGTCCCAGCACCAACTAGCCAAAGTAGTCCAAGTAGCCAGAAGAAGGAAAAAGCTTCACCTGAAAGCAAGGGTATTTCTCGTTTCCTTCCCCCCTGGCTTAAGAAACAAAAATCATACACCTTAGCAGAGCCCAAAGATGAGACAAAGAAAAGGACCACAGGGGAAGAACAA
Source organism: Fulmarus glacialis (assembly GCF_000690835.1). NCBI lineage: Eukaryota > Metazoa > Chordata > Aves > Procellariiformes > Procellariidae > Fulmarus > Fulmarus glacialis. The sequence continues at coordinate 8,861 of NW_009208530.1, forward strand.
GTAGTTGAAGAAAGTGAATGCCAGACAGCAGAGGGGGTGGCTCAGCCAAAAAAGAGCTTAGAAGAAGCAGCGGCTGAAAATCTGCATAATGCTAAAGCAGACAAAGAAGAAAAACACTCTGTTAGTAGAGCTGAAACACAGGTATGTGTGGGAAGGCTAATGGATGCTTTGGAGTAGTTTTAATGAGATCTGATACATGATTTATGTAATTCATGTAAGGCTTTGTTAGGATCACATCGGGGAAAAAATGACAGCTACTATCTGGCCTTTTGTGCAGTTGGGTTGATACAGTTACGAGTAGCATAGCTGGTAGCATAGCTGGTTTTAAAGGTTCCTGCTCTGTGGCAGAGCATTTTTTACTCCAGTTGTTCTAGATGTCTAATTTTAGCGTGACCTCACACTTTGGCATAGTTCAAAGGAACATTGAACTGTATCATTGTAGTAGAAATGAGCAGAGATAAGAGAAGAAGCTTCTTAAGTCAGCTTTGTCTCTGAAGCCTTTGGATCACATGAATACCTCCTTAGTGACTTAACCACAACAAAGGGATTATCTCTGAGTCCTTAAAAATCTCCATTTTTGTTATTCTTTACCTAGAAACCATGCTTCTGGTTGCTGTCCTTATTGATTCATTCTGGGAGGTTGCAGCTGAGTTTCAAGCCAAACGGCACCTTCTGCAGTACCCCAGAGTCTTGCTTTTTGGAAAGTTGCATGTCAATTCTTAACACTCAAACCTCACATTCTGGGGTGGTGATAAATGATTAAGGACGTAGAGAATCTTTCATACGAGAAGGAGCTGAGAGAGCTGGTACTGTTCAGTCTGGAGAAGAGAAGGGTCAAGGGGAATCTTATCAATGTGTATAAATACCTGAAGGGATGGAATGAAAAGGAGCCAGTCTTCTCAGTGGTATGCAGTTAAATGACAAAAAGCAATGGACACAAATTAAAAACATGAAATTCCATCTCAAATCACAAAAAAATCTTTACTGTGATGGTGGGTGAAACACTGGAACAGATTGGCCAGAGAGGTTGTGGAGTATCCATCTGTGAAGATATTCAAAACCCAAATGGATATGGTCCTGGGCAAACTGCTTTTAGGTGGCCCTAGAGGGGCCCTAGGGGCATTAGACTAGATGATCTCACGAGGTCCCTTCCAACTTCAACTGTTCTGTGATTCTGTATAAAGTGACTTTCATAAACACTGTTTTTTAGTTTTTTATAAATTTGTGGAGCTTCTTGTTAAATTTGTTTCTGTTAGGGGGGAAAAAAGCCAATAAAACACTAAAAAAAAAAAATCTCATTTCAAGGAAAGAAAAAAAAAAAAAAGCACCTTCTGTGGTTTGAGAGCAAGAATATCTGGTCCCCAAAGGAAGACCTTAATGCTTACACTGGTTATTGTGCTTCCAGTATGTGCATAACTTTAATGAAAGCTTAATGTCCTATTTATTAGTAGCTTATAAAAGAAATGAAGAAGTTAAAAATATCCACCTTCCTGAGTTTTAGTCATTGTTTAACTGTATTTTATATAGCCTGCCAAAGAAGATGGTAAAGAAATGGAAGTAGAGAAAGTTGCAGAGGAAAAGGAAGAAAAACAAGATGAAAAAGAAAAAAGGGAGACAAAAGAAGTTCAGACAGCTGAAATTAAAACAGAAAACATTCCTCAGAAGTCTCCCAAGAAAATTAAATCTGTGCAGTGTAAAGTAATGCTTCTGGATGGCACGGAATACAGCTGTGACCTAGAGGTAAGGCATCAAGTATCTATATAAAGAGCTCTTTTTCTATAGAGAAAAAGAAAATTTGCTTTCATTGCACTGAGTGTTTAACAAATACATTTTGTATATCTGGTGAGCTCATTACAATGTTACATTCACATTGCTATCATTAGGGGCCAGTTAACGTTTCATTTTAAAACGCCATCTTTAAGAGCTTATCAGTTTCATTTTAAAATGCCATCTTTAAAAGCTTATCAGTTTATCCTTAAAAATGCACTCCGAGGTACACTAGCAGATAAGATAAAATGTAATATACAAATCGTTTCAATGGTGATCGTTTGACAGCTGAAACTTGATTTTTTTTTTTTTGCAAAAGATTAAGGTTTTCCTGAAGGTAGTGTCACACTAATAAAGTTGTCTTGAGTTCATTAATTTTTTTTTAAAGTTATCTCAGCTGGAGAACTAAAGTTTAAAAAGCTTGCTTCAAAGAAAAATTCTGTTACAGGTATAAAATACATACTTGTATTTAAAGTTATGTTCTAGTTCCACATTTTCATGCCTGCATGGATTTTGTTTACAACTGTAAATCACTGGATTAGGTATAGTGTATATTAGTCTGTTGAATCTGACTTAAGATCACTAACAGAAATAGGGATTGTGAGCTAAATGGAAAATAGCTTCTTGGTTTTTATGACTTTAATATCCTTTGAATATATCTATCTATCTATATCTATTTACACACACACACACACACACACACACACGCTTTCAGTCTGACAATAGTGTCCAAGTTCTAAGTCAAATAGTAGTTGCTTAATATTTTACATTGATTAAATTATGAAACATGTAATTACATGAAAGGAGGAAGAAAGTTGCATTCCAAATCTTATTTCAGTGAAATAACCTTTAGTTTGATTTATTATGAGAATTTTTGTACGAGTAAGGTAGTAACTAGGTCCTATCAGCAGATTACTTCAGGCTAGTACTGTCTCCCAAAAGATGCCAGTCACTTCAGTACAAAGGTGTGAGAGGCCGTTCTCTATTACAAAGTTCATTTGTTGTCACTTTTGCCAGCAGAAAATGCAACACCAACTATTATAAGCTGCATGACTTCTTCAGGCACACTTTTTGAAGGGTTGGGAATTGTTTTAACTAGAAACTCCCTATTTTATGCTGGATTGATGGATACCCCAGAAATAAGCTCATTTATTTAATACTGGGATATGGTGCCCCCTTGAAAAGAAGACAGTGTTCCTTGTAGGACAGTTTATATTTGGAAACCATACTTCCAGCCAGTCAGTTGTAAAACACATTAAAATTTGCTTAGTTCTATTTTGTAATTCAAATAAACTTTGCAAACACTTGAAAACCATGTTCATAGTACCTGAAGACTTTAGCTTTGTATCTCAAAGGTTGTGTAGGTGATATTTTCAAAAGTTCTTCCAGCTAGTAGCACCAAAGGCAGATTCTAATAATGAGGCTTGGTTCCTTTGCACAGCTGCATCCTAATCCTAAAAAACCTTCTGCTCTTCAGCAGTTGCTTTTGCAGGACAGGAGCTCTAAGCTGTTCTTGGGTTCAGTTTTTTGTAAACTTCTGGGAAAAAGAGGAATCCAGTGAATTAAACAGCTGGTGAAGTCTGTTTGGCTTTCTGATGCTTCACTTCTACTTGTTGCTTCCAGTCACAGTCATTTCTCTTTGTGAAATTTGTCTCATTGCTGTTTGTTCTAGTCATAGGAGATGGCTGTAAGGTGATGAGAAGTTTCTATGGCCATATAAGCTGCTAGTTTAGAATATCATAATTTTCATTTATGGGTTCAGTAAGCTAAAGATGTGACCAAGCAACATGATATGATTCAGCATGTTCTGCAAAATGGTACCTAATATGACACCCACAGCAAGCAGACTTTTAGGTAAATATTAGAACTGCACTGCATTGGTGGTTGTGTGGGGAATTAATATTTGTTATAGAAGGTTAGAATCATAGAATCATTAAGGTTGGAAAAGACTTCTAAGATCATCGAGTCCAACCGTCAACCTAACACCACCATGCCCACTAAACCATGTCCCTAAGCGCCACATCTACAAGTCTTTTAAATACTTCCAGGGATGGTGACTCCACCACTTCCCTGGGCAGCCTGTTCCAAGGCCTGACCATTCTTTCAGTAAAGAAATTTTTCCTAATGTCCAATCTAACCCTCCCTTGACGCAGCTTGCGGCCATTTCCTCTCGTCCTATCACTAGTTACTTGGCAGAAGAGACCAACCCCCACCTCGCTCCAACCTCCTTTCAGGTAGTTGTAGAGCGCGATGAGTCTCCCCTCATCCTCCTCTTCTCCAGGCTAAACAGTCCCAGTTCCCTCAGCTGCTCCTCATAAGACTTGTTCTCCAGACCCTTCACCAGCTTCGTTGCCCTAGGTTGATAGGTTTCCTCACTAAAGTCAACTCCTCCTTTACACTTCTGTCTTATGCTTTGCACTAGAGTATCCATTTGTTTGGAATGGGGGAAAAATAGTTGTTCTGGACTACACCTGTGAACACAGTCGTTACATTTTGCATGATGTTGTAACTAACTGACTAGCTATGGTGCCTAGACTGAATATCTGAGTTATGAAGAGTGGTTAAAATTTGTGCCTGTTCTAAAACAGGACATCTAGATATGTTTTTCAGATTGATCTAAGGACAAAACAGTCCTGATGTCATGGCATTTCCTAGACCCAGCTGATTCCTTGAAAATATTCCCATTTTTGTCTAATGTAAATTGTTTAAATTTTGACGTAGTACACACATTACAAGTCATGCATTAGTGCAGGCTTCTGCTTGAAGCCTTTTGTCTTCTCTTGTGCTGTTTCATTTTCTAATGTCCATCAGTCAGTCCCTACACTGTTTGATTGTAGATTTCATTAGGCTTTCTAGTAGTCTAATTGCTATTGTGTACAAGTCCTTTTGTGTACTGTAATATAATACTGGATGGATACTTCTCACCTGTCCTTCAAGATCTTGCGAAACTAATAGTTAGGGAAGACTAAAAAAAGCTACCTGGTTTTAAGACTTCCAGAAATTTCATCACAACTTAAGTCTTATTTCATGCATTAGTACAGCTTTCTTCAAACCTGTTCTCTAATAAAACTCTTCCTATGATCTAAGAAATTCTTATTTGTTGTTTGTCAATACGAAGTACTCCTTCGGAATGTTTTGCTGCAGTTTGCTGGTATTTTTAAGGTTTGTGTTTTCTAGTTGTTAGTAATACAAGCTTTCTGAAGCCTCCATTTGTTAAATAATTCCTATTCTTGATGTTAAAACCAAACAATTTCAGTGTATGTTTCTTAAAGTACAATATTTTAGCCCTACAGGGATCTCTCCCTGACAGTGTCAAATGTAGACCACTTCACCGTAAATTAAGTCAATTGTAAAAAGCAATAGTGAAGCCTTCGTTAATGTTAGTTAAGTCTACTTGTTTCCTGTGCTGTGTCTATAGGAAAAAAAAAAAATCAGAATAAACAAAACATGAACATGAAAAATATACTACAGAATAACTGCTCTCCAGAACACATTGCATAAGGCTGTGCATACTTATGGTCTAAACTTGCAGGAATTGCGTCACCTGAAAGTTCTTGAAAAGTATTTTTAGTTATCTATCAATATATAGGGAGAAATATCTATAGAAATTATATATAAAACAAAAAATGACATAGATGGTGTAGTAACCCTGGAGTTCTTTTTTTGATTTTTCACGAAAATCAGGATGTTTAAATCTGAATGGTATCTCTGTTTTAATTGAAAGGCTATATGAATTTTATCTTCCTGGGCTTTTGCCCCATCCAAAAATGAGACTTCAATGAAGTTGTGGCTTACTACAGATTCAAAAAGATACCATTTTACATTTACAACTGAAAAATTCTGTTCTGCAGTATTTTAAATCTATCATGATTCAGTTAAGTCGGTTGGCAAGAAACATGTTTTCTGATTATTTGTAATAAAAAGAGTTTGCTGTAAGAACAGAAGCAAAAATTAAGGAGGGCGATGAAGTGGAATAGAAACAATCTGTTTTATATGTTCGTTTGAATCATTTATAGGACACGAGCAGGGGTGTTAGACTAGATGACCTCCAGAGGTCCCTTCAAACCTCAACTGATGTGCATAATTATAGCTATATTTCACCATTGTAGGAGTATAATTCTGGAATTACTCTAAACCTGTTAGTTGTGTTAATAATTTAATTTAGACTATATAATGCACATTACACACATACTCTGTCAATTAAAAACTGATGATAGCATGAATGGTATTAACATACAATTATTAAAGAAATAAAACCAATGGCATAGCTGTAAATCCATGAAGTTGACTAATAATGTAATAATTGCAGTGCCTATGTGCAAACTCTCCCCAAAAACATTGCACTGATCCCTGGTTGAGACTACTATCCTGACATTTTGCAAGGAACTATCTAATGTGCTAGCCTAGTAACCATTCTTCCCATACGGAATCTTAGTGAATTGAAGCTCTGTCATGTCAGAGGGTTAGCACCTACTACCTGTTGTGGTGCAGCATATCATTGAGGTGAAATGATGATTCTGACTTAGGCACTTTGGTGAAATATTAATCCTCATACCAGCAATACCTAGCTGTGCTCTACAATTTTTACTTTAAAAAGATACCTTTGAAATAATTTGGAGTTTACTGAAAAGGTGCTATTGCTGAAAAAGTGCAAATGGAGACACAACATAATTCAGTGCAAAATATTTTTCTTATTTTTAAGTTAGAGTATGAAAGGAAACTCCATTTTTTTCTTTTTTATGTTTTCTTAGGTTCTCAAAATTAATAGTTTTGTATGTGGTCCTTTTAGCAAGATGGTCACTTCTCACATTTTTTCACTTGCAGGAAAAAGCAGTTCCACAGAATCTCATCCGTTTATCACTGTTGTCCAAGTGCCTGTTTTTCTTTAGCTTTTTTGAAGTAAGACAAGAAATCTCTAAATATCGAAGAACTTCCTTAGGCTTGTTCCACATTTGTACAATTGGAAGACCGAGACTTTATACTTGTCTGGGAGTATGGATGAGTTCAGGCATAATATCCCTAGCAGTGCCTATTAAATGGCTTCTAAAATAGCAGCTCTCTTTTGTTACTGCTCATTGAATTCCATGATCTAGGCCAGTTGTTTACTCTGACACCTATCTTCTTATTTCCCTCTATTTTCCTTTATTTTAAAAAGTAATCTTAGTATAGATTCAGGTGCTAGCTGTCTTCCTGTGTTTCAGTTCTGACAGGTTTTTTTACTTTAATTTCCATTCTTTTTTCTGTCCATCTTGTTTTTCTTTTTTCCTGAAAGAACAGAATATCCACTGACAATAGTCTGTGTGCTTAGGAAGAAATGCAATTTCAGTAGACCAGAAACTGCTCTCTAAGCTGCTATTCACGTGGTAGGTAGATTTCTGTCCCGCTTATATTCCCTTTTGCTTTGTGAGCTTAATTTAGTTCTAGACATATTTGTGGCTACATTTATTCAGCTCCAGTGGTTTAAAACATTTCAACATACTTGATTTTTTATAACATGGATTTTGAATTTTGGATATTGAAAGAATTAAATCTTGTTTCATGTAACTTCTTATACAAAAACCAGCTCCTTCTCCCCTGCTGCTCCCCTGTTGAAGCTGGTTTTGTTCTTTATTTTGCCAAGTGACATGTTTGGTACAAATGAAATTAGATTAATTTCTCAAACAAAGTTGACTGGATATAGAAAGAATTTTTTCAAACTTAAAAAAGTGGATATTTCAATTCAATAAGACGCTAGTGAGCTTTTGTCAAATACATAAAATAATTGTATTGGAAAAGAGGTTACAGTTTTTGGTTAAGGTTGGTGTTTAACAAAAGAAGACTGGAATGTAATTAGTAGAATACATAAAATAATTGTATTAGAAAAGAGGTTACAGGTTTTGGTTAAGGTTGGTGTTTAACAAAAGAAGAGCGGAATGTAATTAGTTTTTAAAAGTGTATTATCTTTGAGATTTAGACGAAGCAGCAAAAGCTGTATAGAGGTTGGTCTGGACCAGGCTCTCCATGCTTCACTGAACATTTTTAGAAATTTAGTATTTACCAAGTGACAATTGGATATCCTAACTTGCTGAAAATTGAGTTCAGCTATATTCCTAAATGCTTGAATTCTGTAATATGAAGCTGAGATAGGCAGAGGGATTAATTTAAGTGAATAGGTAAAGTCCCGTAATTGTGATACGACTGAAGCCAATTTGTATATGTTGCGATATCTGTTTTCTGTCCTGGTTACCACAGATTGGTTTTTGTAATAATAATCCCGGTATTGCTCAAGGATCTTCTTGTCTTGGCTGCTGAGAGCTGTGTGATAACATGTGTGGCAGTGGCTTTGTTTTTAACTGAGGGAGTAAGGGAAAAGAATTTTCAAGGCAAGATTGAGAAAATGATAATCTTTAGCAAATGTTTGCTGGTTACATGAAGCAGGTTTACTGTTTTGAGTGAAAGGTACTCAGATCCTAATCCTTGATACGTTTTCATGACCAAACTCAAATGTTACCATTTTATCCTTCAGTGCCTCTCAGTCTGTTAAGTGTTCTGCAGCATCTGTGTTCAAAAACATCAAATGTTGTATTGAAGTATGTGTATTATCAACATAGTTCAGCTCAAAGAGGACAGAGTTAGGTTGCTTCAAGAATAGCCTTCCCTTAACACAGTTTTATACTATCTTCCAGAAGTTGCAGTGTAGCTAAATGTTGTGCTCTTGAGTGGACACAAGTTGCTGCAAGGTCCGCTCACTTCATGTTCTTGATCTATTTAATTAAGATTGGCCTTTCAAAATAATTATTTAGCATTTGAAGTACCAAACTTGATCACTTAAACTGTCTCAGTTTCTTTGACTGTAATTCTTTAGTGCAGCCAGTGACTATTTAATCCAGCTGAAACAGTTTTGCTCTCCTGTCTTGATTTTTCTTTCTTACAAAAGATGTCAACATGAGAGTCCTTGGGGAGAAAAAAGAATCAGGAACAATATAAGTTCGTATTGCACTCAGAGTTAAGGATACTTTTAAAGCCCTAACATCCCACTGAATAGCTTGTCCATTCGTGTATTTGAACAGACAACATCATAGTTTTTCTTTACAAGTGCTAATTTATTTTGGAACCATGAGAAGTGAAAGAGATAGTTGTTCCCAAAGATCACGTAAGGAAAAGCTATGTTCTCCGCTTAATGATGGGCATTGTTTGATCTATGTCATCCTCTGGCGGGGGCGGGTTGGGAGGGAAGTTGTATTTTAGATTTGGTGTTCTTTGCAGGAAGAAAAAAGTCCAAACCTTACCTTCTTGTTTTCTTTTTTTTCCTTCGAGACAAGCAATAGTGATCATTCATATTGTTTGAGGAAATATACTTCCCAGATCAAAGTTTATGCATTTCACCAGGTCTATGGCTCTATCTGATTTCTACACAGCCTTCTTACTTCTGTTATTTTATACATGTACCTGAGTTCGTTCCTTCTCTATGCACCTGGTAAGTCTGGAAGGGGAAGTAATGGGCTCTGAAGAGTGCACGTAATAGATATGGTAAGTGGGGGAGGATGGAAAATAAATTTCCTGCTAACTCCAGGTCTAGTTTACACTCAAAACTACTCCAAGCCTCTTTTTTGTGGTACTAGAGACTCAGAAGTTGTCTGATCCATTAGGCATCCTTTTTTAAGATATCTGTTACAGAGTTTCTTGATATCATCACTTGCAGAGAGTAATGAAGAAGCCCAGGAACTCTTTGGAAGTTCTGTCTTCAGCCTGTTGCATCTTGGAGAGCTCTGTCATGATCAGCTGTGTCATGTGCTGTGTGAGCCTTCCTTATGCCTCTGGTAACACATGCTTCTTAAAGTGCCTGGTGTTACTTATTCCAATTTTCTGGTTTATTACCTATAAATAATGGTGAATTGCAGAAGTTTTCCTTCAGAGATGATATTTGTATTGAAGTGTTTGACATTCTGAGTGGTTGAGACTGACACGCATCTAAGTTCTTTTTCTCTGAGTACTTCTTAACTTGTTTTATGCATGGAATATTGAATTATGTGCAGCAGAAATGGTATTTCTATGTGGTTGCCACTGCTTGCACATGGCATCATAGGTAATCGTTTCTGAGAAGCTGACACTTTTTCGCTGGAGAAAAAGCTGGCTGCTAGTCTATCAACAGATTAAGAAAGAAGTTGCCTTTTTTTTGAATGGCCTGATTTAGCTGTTTAGGGTAAGAGTTCTGCACTTTAATATTAAAAGACAAAACCATCTTTTAACACACAGTAGCATTAAATTTGGGGAGAAAATATAGGTTTATCTGCAGATGACTCACATGAATCTTTTTTGCCAAGCATCTTCCTGCCCCACCCCTGTAGAATTAGTTGACTTTCAAGGGCTGGAGTAAGAGGCATACAGTTTCAGGTGAAAATGCAGTATGTCTGTGACAGTAACCAGTAGACAGGGACAGTAAGTAGATCGTGGTGTCTTGCTAGGTCTTCAGTTCTTTGATTTTGTTTGTTTTTTGTTTTGTTTTTGTAGCTGAGCAATAACTGTGAAGATGTTCTGGCATTTGGTTTGATCACGGAGTTTCACAAGTGCGTTGTGAAATACCAATGTAAACCTTATTCCTGTTTATATACAGGAAAAATGGGAGTGCTCTAGGGCTTCTTATCCCTATACCCTGTAAGCAAGGGTTAATGCTACATTATCATGAACTGAAAAGGGCAGGGGTGGATTGTGCATAAGGGAATCGTATATCATATTTCTGGAATCTTCAGAAAGGGTTGAATTTTGGGAGCAAATATTTATAAGGAACTCTGATGAATCTATGTACTGGGGGAGGCGGGGGGGAACCAACCACAAAAACCCAACAACAAATTGCAATGCAATTATAAACTTAGTTATATCACTACAAAATTTGCATGGATGTGCACTTTGCTCTAACTGGAATTATTTTAGTTTATTTTGCATGGATTAGGTACATATGCAAACTTAGCCTGTATTATATGAATAAAATTGGGATTTATTAGAATTTAAAGTCTAGTTAAAATTAAATTGACATAACTTCTGCATAACAAGACACTTTCTTGGAATCTATATTGAGTCAAAGCACTTTTTGGAAAAAAAAGTATATTTATATGTGACATGCAGAATGCATTGAGAGATATTTCAGAGTAGACAAAATTTGGTTTCTGTGACAAAATGTTTCTGAAAGCTAATTCCTGTGTGTGTCTTCTCTCTGACATGTTGTGTCATTTGGTGAGTGCCACAGAATAGGAACTGACAGGAGATGCTCAGTTAGAAAAAAATAGCTTTAACGTGTTGAGATAGCAAGCTTATATATGAAATTGTTTGTGGGGAAAAAAAAACAGTTCACTCAAGGCAAATCAGCATGTTTTTACTGTGATATAGAGACATCTTTGCAAATTACTATAATTTGATGGTTTTCTTTCGTAGTTCAGAATTTGTCACCAAATGTTGCTGCAGGAGTACAGGTACATTTTGTACCCTTCTCGTTTCTTTGCCACTTGTATGTTTTGTATATTGATAATTAGTTTAAGATCTTTCTTGCAGCCACCTAGTGTTGTTTGACAATGGAATTATTTCTTCTGGCTTGTTTTTGCATGTCTTTCCCATTGCCCAGGGCATGCCTGACATGGTTGATGTTTGGCTTCCAACATAAAGCACATCTCAGATATTTCTCTTTTTTGAGGGTTACTTTGTAAATTAATTTATCACCTCTGAGAGTAATCTGTTTGTTCTTTTGCCCTTAGAACTCTCTATTTTGCCTTAATAAGTCTTCTGACTGGTGTCAACTTGCCAGTGTGAACTTTAAGTCAATAGTTCTTTTTCTACAGAACTGTTTAAACAGATATTTCAGCTTCTTTTGTGATGATTTCCTTCAGGTTTTTTTTCCTCATTTATCTTTGTAATTTTATTACTTTGCTTTTGTAGATGCAAATTTGAAGGACCTGGTTTATAGTCTTTTTCTTGAGTATAGCTTCTCCAAATATGCTTGTCTGAATGCCAGCATAGATATAACATTTAAGGTACTCCACTATTGCCCAGAAAAGTCGATGACCTACCAGCATAACGAAGCTAAGCCTGTACTAGGTGAAACCTATTCCTCATTTCATTGTAACTTGAAATTCTTACTGTAGTGTTTCGTGGTCTCTGATTTTTCCTAGAAATGAACTGTAGTCAATTTTACCATCAGCGTCTCTGCATTGATATCTTGAATAGTTGATAAAATATGTCTCTGTGGTCTGTAAATGATTACTCTGTATCTTGGCTACTTGCTCTGAAGAATTAAAAACTTTAAGTGGGAGTAGTCTTAAGAACTTTGATACCAGCCACTCTTCAAACTTGCTTTATTTTGGTTTTTGGGAACCCAGAAAGTTTCATAAGGAAGCAAAATAACCTCCATTGAAATATTATATTTAAGCCCTTTAACTTTTGGTCTAAAATGTATAAAGTTCCTTAAGTCCACAGATTCCATATTAACAAAATAGATTGATTTTCTGCATTCTGTAGCTTTAAAGAAAAAATGTCCAAACCTCTTTATCTCTAGGAAATTTCTGAAATATATCACGAAATAATTGTATGGAACTATTATACTAAAGAAGATGAGTTATGTGTACACAATATTTGCATACATAGAGCATGAACAATTGATTAAATTAATTTATTTTAACCTTAAAACTATTGTAACTCTTAAAGGTAATGTCCACGTAGCCTCAGATTCTTCCGAGTAATGTGTGAATGCCTGGAGAGGAGGAAAGAGGAAGAAACTATTGTTTGAATAGTTCTGGAGGAGCATGACTTAAAACAACTTTCACAGGCTGTGAACTGTTAGGAACTTTCAGTTACCTTTTATTACTTTCTTTAAAGAGAGTTCAGTTCACTTACAGAGATAACATGTAAGTGTATCAGAGAGACTTGTCAAAGTATGGGAGGATGAAAGATGTTGAGAGGTATTTGCCAAAAATTGTAAACAACTGAATCTTTGTGCTTGAAATGACAGAACCATGTTAAAGGATAAAGTAACTTAGGTTCATGATTCAATAGTGTAATATTTGTGAGACGTAATGGCAGGTTAGTTTTAATAGCTTGAGTGAACAGACTGTTGGAATGTTTGAGACTTAATTTCTAGAAGCAATTTTTAATTTTTTTAGCACAGTGCAAATGACATATCTGTGACCTACTCCTTTCCTGATAATTGACATCTGTGGGAGCAGGTGTAAGTTACTAATCTTTTTAGGGTGATCTACATGTGCCTCTTGCTTTCATGAGGGGGGGGAAAAATCAACTTGCTTTTTTTTTTTTCCCCTCTTGGTCTGTGGTTTCTTAGATAGATGGGAGGAATTTCATCATTGAATTTGGGATCTGTGATAGCCTTGTTCATATTTTCTGCTTTAAATATAATCTGGATTTCAGTAGAGGATAACACAGTTTAAACAAACAAAAAGAAGTGCTAACTGCATAGTGATTATTAGTCAGAAGCAAATGAAGATCCTGTTGGGTTTGTTTACTGCATTCAGTCAGTGGTCTAATTAAATATTTATAACAAAAGGCATTTAAAGGATGCCAGCATTGACTGTATTTTATGCACGTATGAACAAGTGAAATATATTGGAGTTGACATAGGTTCTATGGTTACTTACAGTTTGCTAATACAAAGTAAAACTATGTTTGCTTAATGTACAATTAAGATCAGTTTTTAACCCTGAATTAAGAAAAGTCTGAATGAACTTGATACGGAATAAATGTTTAATTCTACTTGAGTTTTGATTTGCAAATCTTTATTTCTGACTGCTCAGATGTGTAGACTAGTGTTTGAATAAACCTAAATGGTCTGTTTAAGGTATGACATCTTTTATTTAGGGGAAAAAAAAAAATAGGGATGACATTAAATTTGACACATTTTTTTAAATATTGATCCAGATTCAACAGACACCACTGAAAGTAATGTTTATGTGTGAAATCATCTCAAATCCAAAAGATGCTCTCTACATCTCTGCAAAGTTCATGCAGAGGGAACCAAAACCCTTTATTTCGCCTCTGGCATCACCACAACCAAATGAATGTATATGGTATAAATGCCTTTATTTACATAGTCTGAATGTACATAGCAATTTCAGCACCAACATACAAAATGACAAGAACAGTACTTTCTTTACTCTTCTAGTACTCAAAATATTAAATCCTGAAGGAAAGAGATTTGCCAGGGTTTTAGATAAGATCTGAACATCTTCCCACAAATCAAAGTAGGCGAATAACTCTCAAGAAAGGTTAAAGTCACAAATGAGCTCTGAAAGTTTTACCCCGTGGCTGAAGTGAGTTTTGTATCCTATATAAACACGGCCAACTGCACAGCTTGGTTTCAGTGGGTAAAGGGGATGTCATGGTGATAGCAGCAATGGGCTATTTTTACAGTTTGGAAGAGTCATCGTTTGCCTCACTGTGCTTTGGGCACGGATCCAAATGTTCTAGTTCTGAAAATGACCAGCCCTTCCACCACACCAGCGTAACTTCTGCTCACTTGTTTTTTAAAGCCTGTGTTAATTCCATGGTAGTCTATTGGCACTCTCCATCCCAACCTATGGCTCTGGATATGCTTTGGCTTTCCTCCAGGCTGCGGCTGCAGAGAGGGAAATCACCCCCCCCTTACGCCCCCAGAAAAGGGTTTGTGTCAAGCCAGATCAAGTCCCTGGTCCTCTTCACTGCATGGCCTCATGGATGTAAGCTCTGGCACAGAGAGGGCATGGCTAATAAGGCTGGTCTCTGGGCTGCAGGGTTGGTTTCTGCCATGGCCTGAGAGAAGAGTAACAGCATGGGTTTGTCCTTGGGAGACGAGTGGCAAAGGATGCGTTGGGGGTGCCCAGCAACTGTGCCCAGTGCATGGCCACCAAGGGCCGGGGCAACCCTCTGGGCCTCCTGTGAACGGGGACTGCCTCAGGGCCAGCGCCCCAAAGGCCTTCCTCTGAAGGATGCTGGGTGGTGGGTGGGGCTGCAGGTGGCCCCATCACCCTGTGTCACACTGCCACCACCTGGCAATGCAGCAGTGACAATGCCCCAGGGCAGCATAAAGGCAGTATCCTCCCGTGTCCCACTGCCAGCCTGCCTGGCTTTGCTGTTGGGACAGAGCTGGCCCAGGGGCAGCCCGAAGACATCAGAAAGAAAGTCCTTGAGGAACCAATGGAATTACTTGGAGGAGGGAGCTGAGGGAGGAAAACTGGAGGCTGGACAAGGCTGCTGCAGGTTCTCCACTGCAAGGCCAGCTCCTGTCGGGGCTGAGTTCAAAGCTCATCTGATAGACTGAAATCCTGCCTCAGCCTTTGGGGAACAGACACCAGCTCCTCAGGAGATGAGAAGAACCACCAACACCTAGAGGTGCCTGAGGCTATCAGGCCTTTTCAGCTGGATAGCAGTGGCAAGACCAAGGGAATGCCTTCCTGAGCAGCACTGCAGAGCTCACTGTCCTCATCCCCTGCAGAGCCAGGGGCAGCAGCCGTAAGAAATGGGATGCATAAATGTTGCAAGGAGTCCCAGTGCTTTGGAGCACCCACTGGTGTCCTGCCAGGCATGAGAAGGGTTCTTGCCCCCAAGGTCGATCAGGCTGCGGGCATTTTGGGTGCTCTTGGAAGCCCCTGACACGGATGGAGCGTGGGGGAGAATAAGG
>NW_009208530.1:24379-25082 GCF_000690835.1 Fulmarus glacialis
GATTGGCACTGGTCCCTGGGAGTTTTTTGCCTTCCTCTGCAGTATTGAGCATGACCACTTGTCAGGGCTCCTCTGGTCCATTTTGGCTAGGTTACTGCCTGCTGCTCATGCACCATGATGATGGCCTCTCGTGCCCTGCAGCTGTGGGGAGCAAGGCTTTTTTTCCCCCAGGGTGGGCAGGCAATGGTCCCTGGGGTTTTTTTGCCTTCCTCTGCAGCATTGAGCACGGCCCCTTGCCAGGGCTCCTTTGGGCCATTTTGGCTAGGTTCTTGCCTGCTGCTCTTGCACCACGAAGGCACCACTGGTGCCCTGGCGCTCTCTGGCTCTCTTTGCCATTGCAAGTTTGTAGTGGGAGCGAGCTCTGGTCTTCCCTTGGCTCCATTTCCCCAGGTGTTCTTGCTTGTGCAAAACAGCCTGTGCTTGGAAGGGCTCCAGGCTTGCTGCACCATCAGGAGCTGCCACTTTTCAGCTCTCCCTACATGCGATACAAGTGCAGGGCAGGCATGAGACCACTTTTCATGCATCACTGGCCAAGAAAACAGCAGAGCAATTTTTTGCAGCCAAAAACTATGCTTGTCATTGATATGTGTCATACTTCTGAAAATACCTCAGCATGCCACGCACCTCTTCTTTTGTGTGATTGGTACCCATCCTCATTCTCAAGTTCTCGTTCCTCAGGCAGCAGGGCCTGCTTGGCCTTTAT
>NW_009208530.1:25150-26506 GCF_000690835.1 Fulmarus glacialis
TTCAAGCTGAACTGAAGAATGCATCAGCCTGCTCCTGGCTACACATGCGCATTGTGTTAATGCTTGTGAGCATCAGCTCTTAAAACAGATTCAGAAAAATAAAATAAATAAAATAAAATCCTGTTTCCACTTGTAGCTTTTGTGGTATGTGTCCTTGAAAGTGTTTTTGGAGCTGAAAAAACTCTGGTATTTCAGGCAAATAACAGTCTCATCATTATTCAACTCATGGTGAGTGCAGGGAATAGAATAGGATAGTTATGCTATGTTATGCGTATAGTTATGCATGACAAGCTAGGTCTGAGAGGTCCGTCCAGGAAAGCAGCTCTCTGAAGTGCAGGTCCCAGGCCCATCCAGGAGACAGGCAGAGATAGGCACACCTACAACATTGCTCAGGCAGGGACTGAAGGCCCCAGGCTGAGCTGAGACATGTCACTTGGGCCCTTGGCAGGAGACGGTGTGGGTGGGTGTCCCAGGGGAGGCCTATGAGCACCCCCTGACAGAAGGGGACGTGCACTGCTCATGTGCTCTCCTTTAGGCATTTATGGTTGGCCATTTTGGAGGCTGAGTATTGGGCCAGATGGGCCTTCGCTCTGATGGAGTACTGTTGTTCTCGGGCTCTTTTATTACATTTTTCCAAGCGAAATGGCTCAGGCATTTCTAAAAATGAGTACAAGGAGGAAAAAAAAATCCACAGGGAAATGAACAGGTATTGCTCACCACAAAAAGATTTGCAACCATTTAGTTCAGGAGCACGTCCTGCTTCAGACTGAGGGCTTGATCTTTGAGCCTCGCTAGTGTCAGAGATGTGGGTTTTTGCCATCCTGTGGAAACGCAGCTAAACTGGATGGGATGAAAAGACTTTCAAAAACTGTACTTCACGCATGCTTTTTTCAAATTTGTTCGCATGGTTAAATTATCTTGAGACGATCCACAGCTCTCACCCCCATCAGAAGATACATACCTCATTCCCACAAAGTGACAGAGCCAATGCCTACGCTGGGACCTGATTACCCATTCAATCCCTTCTGCTGGTGCAGGGCGGGGAAGAAATGTCAAGACTTTCAAAAACTGTACTTCACGCATGCTTTTTTCAAATTTGTTCGCATGGTTAAATTATCTTGAGACGATCCACAGCTCTCACCCCCATCAGAAGATACATACCTCATTCCCACAAAGTGACAGAGCCAATGCCTACGCTGGGACCTGATTACCCATTCAATCCCTTCTGCTGGTGCAGGGCGGGGAAGAAATGTCATCAGAGATTTCCTCAGCATATACTGCTAGGGAAAGGAGGAGGTAGGAAGAAGAATAGAATAGACTAGAATATTTTTCAGTTGGAAGGGACCTACAATGATC
>NW_009208531.1:0-1416 GCF_000690835.1 Fulmarus glacialis
CTCCTTTGAGGCTATAAAAGGAGAACTTCGCTGTAGTTCCTCTTATATTAGTCTCATCCTCTCAGAACTTCGGGTTCCAATTATAGAACAACATTTCCAAAAACACTGTATTATTACATATATGCAAACAAAACCCAACATAACAAGCACAAGAATACCTAACAACTTTTTCACCTATTGACTAAGGTCAGGAATCCATGAAGTTAACCATTTAAATGTTTCCCCTAAAGCATATGAAGTGTCATCCTTCTGTATTTCATGGAGTATTTTTGTCTGTTTCCAGATTTCTTCTAAATCAATAGAAATTCTACCACTTTGATCTACGTATACACAACAGCTTGTGTTTAGCATTGTGCATACTCCTCCTTGAGAGGTTAACATCATGTCCAAAGCCATTCTATTCTGGAGGCTTATTTCTGCCAATTCAGACACTTCTTCCTGCAAGGCCTTTATAGCGTCATAGGTTTCGTTCCCAATTTTCTCAACCATAGCAGGTATATTTACTATAGCTTTCTCTAGTTCACCAACTCCTAAGCACGGGATAAACCATTGTGCAAAAGAATGGAACCCGGTGGGTCTATCTACTAATGGTTTATTTCCAGCTATCTTACTTCTTCGAACATTAAGTTCTTAGCTACATTTTAGAATCTAATTTTTCAACTACAGTAATGTGTGGTACTACTGCTCCCAAAGCACATATCCCTGACCAATTTGGGGCAAGACCTTATGGGCCTTGTTTCCACAAATCCAACACCAACCTCTCCCTTCATTTAAAAGGTACTGGCCATTTAAATGATTCAACAGGTCTTAAACCCCCAATATTTATAGTCTTATTACAATCAGAATAATTTCCAACAAAATCAGTCTTTGTTAGGCATCTGATTTTGTCCATTCCTCTGGGGGGGTTACACCATTGTACACAGGTACAATATTTTTGTTCTGGAGTTGGGGTCTCAATTATCCATTCCTGTTCTTATTGGGGTCTCAATTATCCATTCGTGTTCTTTCATTTCTTTACTTACATTAAAAGAAGTGTTTACCCACAGAGTGTTCCAAGATATACTAGCTAGTATAGGGATTCCAATTAAGGGAACTCCCTTCTTTGAATGCTCCGGAAAATGATTACAGGCCCAACAATCTCACTTATTAGCAATCTGGAGTGTTCTTTGTAACAAGTCTATATGTAGGTTTCCTTTCCATGGATTCCCTGACCCCTCATGGAATAGTTCTATCCAAAAGCAACAAAGGAATATCAAGTCTCTTTGTGTTTTCATTCCTTATTCAAAAGCTAATACCAGAGTACAATACATCAAAGTCCCAAGTGGAATTTACTGCATTTGAGAGAGTTTCAACTTTAATGGTCCTGTCTGACGCGGAAGTCGCGGATACAACACATTCGATCAATATGATCAGGTT
>NW_009208532.1:0-3303 GCF_000690835.1 Fulmarus glacialis
CCTTTTTTCCCCTCCCCCCCCTCCATTAAAAGCCGAGAAAGCCCGTCTCTTATTTATAAATCTGCCGGGACTTGACTGTCGCGATGTACAACACGGTGTGGGATATGGACCGCGATGACACGGACTGGAGGGAAGTGATGATGCCCTATTCCACTGAGCTGATATTTTACATTGAAATGGACCCTCCAGGTAGGGAGACGAAGCCTGCGGTGCTGCCTGTGCACCCCTCGCAGCGGGTCGGGGCCGCCTTTCATTCCTGCCTTCTCTCCCCTGCCCATGCTCCCTTCCTTGCAGACTTTTCCCGTTTGAAAAAGGAGGGGGAATCTGCAGAGGGGGAGGGGGGGAAATATCTGTAGTTAAACTTTGATGCCTGTGTAAACTTTTCAGGGACTTGAACCCGCTGTCTCCTGGGCAAAAGTATTTTAATACTGGTTTTTGGGGAGGTGGGAGAATAACTGCAATTTATGGTGCCTTTTGGGAGATGGAAGGAGGCAGGAGGAGGAGAGCTGCTCGCAGCCCCTCTCACGAGTCTCCTTTTATTTAAGCCTTTATTGAAAACCGTATATTTTGGCTGTATTCACTTCTGGAGGAGCGTTTTTATTAGCCTCCTCACCTGTGTGCCTTTATGTGCCTGTAACACTTTGATGGTAGTGATTTACCTACCTCCATTCAGTTCCACTTTAATCGTTTTTACAGCCTCCGAGACCCTTTTCTCGCCAGCTCTCTTTCAGCATTGACAGATGAGGTGTGTGTTGTCGCTGGGTTTTGGTGCTGGGGGGATAATACTTGGGAACAGGCTGGAATCCATCCCTGGAGGCACTGTTACTTTGATAACGCATAATAACCTTGTTCAGAAGGGTTTGATGCAGCCTTTTTTTTCCCCCCATGGATTGCCAGTGCTGAAATAAATAAATGCGTTGTCCCCTTGCTTGCCTGAAGTTTTGAGATGGAACAGAAAGTTTCTTTCGTGTCTGAAGAGTGAGGGAAGGCTTACAAGAAGAGGTTGAGACTTTCTTTGGTAATGAATTAAAGTAAGCATAAATGGGTACTGGTGAAACCGTATCTATACCTGTAAGAGTCTAACAGGCTGAGAGCAGTAAGGTAATTGAAGGGCCTTTATGTTCTCAGGTCTCTGATCTGTACAGCCAGAAGGTACAGTAAAATAGGCATCAAAAATCCTAGCCTGCAGAGAAATTGATAGCAAGTAAGTGCTTCTGTGTAGCATATATTGTTAGACTTTCGAAATGCGCTTTTCAATCTGTGCTTGAATCATGGCTTATATATCCAAGTGTGGTTTAGTCTCTTTGTTTCAGTGCAGTGAGCTCTTTTTTTCCTCTCCTTAGGTATGTGGTACTTTAATTAAAAGAGGAGGAGGTGATCACCCTGAGATTTTTGGATCTCAAGGACCTGTACTCACTTCCTCTGGTAACTCTGATGCTTTAAAAATTGGACAGATCTCTCAGACGCACAATATTGGCCACTACTCATTAAATTCTTGCATAGCTGACACTACCTATTTTTAGATGTTAGTCCTGAAAGCGTAAAGTTCAGTCAAATCCATTTGCTTCTGTGATTTTCAGAGGGTATCTTTCTCGTAAGTGCTTTTGATTTTAACTATTCATGAGGTTAGTATTTGTATTTGCTTGTATGAAGCAAACAAAACCCAAGTTCCATTGTAGGTGACTTAAAACAATTGGTGTGGTGTTTTTTATTAAAAAAAAAAAAAAAAGCCCCTTGAATGGCTTAGTGCGAGGAGGCTGCGAAAAGGGGCTGGCCTAACTGATCAGAAAACAACTTTCCAATATTTCTGCAGGAATTTGGCCGTGCAGCCTTATGAAATTTACATTAAGAAGCAGCGCTTCTGTCATTAATAATGCCAATATTTCCACCACTGACACCCTTTTGTCAGGGATCAAGGCTCTGCACGGTCCAAACATCAGTTAGCAAAAGGACTTAATGTTACATGCTGATCCCTGAAGTGCTCAGTAACTTTATCTTTCATATTTTTAAACTAGAAAAGCCAGAGCTGGAAATGATGCATGGGGTGATGCCCATGTGTATGTCCTGATTTCATAGAACTATAACTTTTAAATTGAGGAGGAGGGAGGGGAGCGTGGCGGAGGTGGTCTGCTTTTTCCTTGTCCAGAGGTGGGGTGGGAAAGCGTTTTCTGGTCTGAGATGATAGGTCATCCCTAAGGGGAGTGTGGAGGAATTTATTTGGAAGACTTAAACACTCGGCATGCCTTGGGATAAAGTCACTGCATTTGCACCCGGTAACAACCGCAACTCCATTTGGCCCACTTCCAACAAAAATTTGTGAAGGTTTTCAGTATAGCATTCCCCCGCGCGGTGGCTGGAGTTCCTGAGCAGCTGAATGGTGGCAATATGTTTTCTCAGCAGCACACAAACTAACAATATGCAGCGAGTGTCCCCACTGCCAAAGGAGGCAGCACGGTCTTTTGTTCACAGAACTTGCATGGAGAGATCCCTGGTTGGTCTTTATGCTGCAGGACTGGGCATCTACTGATGCCAGGAGCCAAGCGTCTCAAATCACGCATGACTGCTCGTGACTACGTTTTAGTGCGTGTAAACTTCAGGCAGAAGACAAAAGCAAGGTGAACATAATGTGCAGTGTCACCCGCAACCTCTAAGTCAAGGGTGGGGATACTGTTTCTTGTTAAGGGCCAGTAGACCTTTAATTTATCTTGGCAGGCTGTCTTAATACCCACCTTAGCGTTGCCCAATAATAATGCAGAAATAAAATCCTGTGATGGCAGGCAGCCTGCAGCGCAGCCGTAGTTTCTGTCAGGCCTCAGTGCACCTGCACCAGCTTATCAGTGTGCTCATGTTTTCTGTCTGGGGTTGTAGGTGTAAACGGATGCTCAGAGCAGGTCCTGAAGCCTCTCTGCTAAAAGGCTTGCTCAGAAGTTCAAAAATCATAATAAAGTTGATGACTCTCTCACGCAGGAGGTTTTTCCCAACTCCAGCAGAGGCAGGGTCAGGCAACAAGGGATTGCTAGCTTTCTGCTAGCTTTTAATCCATCCTAAATATAGGAGTGGGACAATTCCTCTAAACAGAGCAGTGGAACTAGGGATTCAGTTCTGACGGCCTTGCAAAGCATGCCTTACAGCAGTACAACGAACATGGGGGCAACGGTGGAGACAACCAGCAGGTTGACTCCTGTTACCTAATTTTTTTGTTTGCAAACAGGGAAGGACTTGTGGGTGATGTGATGGCTGGAGGCCATCTTGGGCACAGCAATCATGAAATTATAGAGTTTTTGATTCTTGGAGAAGTGGGGG
>NW_009208532.1:3333-3869 GCF_000690835.1 Fulmarus glacialis
GTGCCTGTTTAGGAGACTGGTCTGTTGGGAGGCAGTCCTGAAGGGCAAAGGAGTCCAGGAAGGCTGGACATTCTTCAAGAAGGAAGTCTTAAAGGCGCAGGAACAGACCGTCCCCATGTGCCGGAAGATGAGCCAGTGTGGAAGAAGACCTCCCTGGCTGAACAGAGAGCTTTGGCTGAAACTCAGGAGAAAAAAAAAAAAGGAGAGTTTATAACCTTTGGAAGAAGGGGCAGGCAACTCAGGTGGACTACAAAGATGTCGTGAGGTTATGCAGGGAGAAAATTAGAAGGGCCAAAGCCCAACTAGAACTTAATCTGGCTACTGCCATAAAAGACAATAAAAAATGTTTCTATAAATACATTAGCAACACAAGGAGGGCTAAGGAGAATCTCTATCCTTTATTGGATGCAGGGGGAAACATAGTGACAAAGGATGAGGAAAAGGCTGAGGTACTTAATGCCTTCTTTGCCTCAGTCTTTAATAGTAGGACCAGTTGTTCTCTGGATACCCAGCTTCCTGAGCTGGAAAACAGGGAC
>NW_009208532.1:3908-4115 GCF_000690835.1 Fulmarus glacialis
CCACCCGAGGGTACTGAAGGAGCTGGCGGAGGTGCTCACCAAGACACTTTCAGTCATTTATTAGCAGTCCTGGCTAACCGGGGAGCTCCCAGTTGACTGGAGGTTAGCAAACGTGATGCCCATCTACAAGAAGGACCGGAAGGAGGATCTGGGGAACTACAGGCCTGTCAGTCTCACTTCGGTGCCGGGGAAGGCTATGGAGCAGAT
>NW_009208533.1:0-22285 GCF_000690835.1 Fulmarus glacialis
TGAGGTGCTGAAGCGCATCCAAAGAAGGGTAACGAAGCTGGCAAGGGGTCTAAAGCACAAGTCTTATGAGTGAGTGAGGGAACTGGGGTTGTTTAGGCTGGAGAAAAGGAGGCTGAGGGGAGACCTTATCGCTCTCTACAACTACCTGAAAGGAGATTGTGATGAGGTGGGTGTCGGTCTCTTCTCCCAAGTAACAAGCGGTAGGACAAGAGGAAATAGCCTCAAGTTGCGCTAGGGAAGGTTTAGATTGGATATTAGGAACAGGCTGCCCAGGGGAGTGGTTGAGTCACCATCCCTGGAAGTATTTAAAAGACGTGTAGATGTGGCGCTTAGGGACATGGTTTAGTGGTGGACTTGGCAGTGCTAGGTTAGTGACTGGAATTGATGATCTTAAAGACTTTTTCCAACCCAAACTATTCTAATGCATTTTTATTTTATCAGGTTTCTCTCTTGCAGTTTTAAATTCCGGGCAGTAGCTCAGACCTCCAGATCATTTGGTAGCTGGAGGTAAACATTAGGAGAATATTCATCTCAGTGATTTCAGTATGTTTCAAAGAAGAAGATAACGTTTGGGTTTGTATCCCATTTGCATCATTTTGATGAGCCCTGCTGTAAATTGTTTTATAGAGTTCAATATTTTTGGAAATACACTACATGTTGAAAGCTACTGATACAAGTAGGAGTCATTTAACAAATCTTTACAGTCTTCTGTTTCTGATTCATTCTTTGCTCAAGGGGACTTCTGATTCTTTAGCTCCAGGTTGGCCAGGTGAGTGTGACATTTCCCATCACTATGTAGGAACAGTATAAAACCTTCATTTCCTTTTTAAAAGGGGTGTTCATGTGTGTAAGAAAAATGTTTGGTAACTGTAACTGTGTTTAGCCAAAATGTCCAGGTTTGCATCAAAATCACTCTCTTTCAATATTCATGTGTATTCAGATCTAAGGTTTCAGGTCACACACCGCTGAAAAAAAAGAGGGAGGTTCTTACATGTGCAGAAGATCCCCCCTTCTTAGAAGGGCTGTGCAAGTAGCAGTACAGGTACAAGAATCTGACTATTCCAGATGAAGCTCTGGAATGATTTCCTTCTCACAAAACTGGAAATGAGTGAATCTGTTCCCTTAATTTCTCACCCACATCAATATCCCAGACAGTTTGCAGGAGCAATGGCCGTGGGACTTCAAATTCACAGGCCTCCAAAAATTCTCTTTGCTGGATAACAAGGGGATAGAGAGGCCCAAAGGAAAACATGATGACCTAGGCAGATACCAAAACCAATGAAAATTTGAAAAACTTAGCAGAAATAAACTACATGTAGGAATCAACAGGTCCACTTATCTATGAAAATGCAAACTAGAAAATCAAAAAGGAGAGATTTTTAGAAATTATAGGTTCATCCTTTTTGCTATAATGGATCGTAGAAAAATCATATGTACCATGAACAACTCTTGAAAGATCATGGGGTGAGACAGAGGAGAAAAAAGTATGTGAAACAACCTGAAGAGCAGATTTTTCAATAGTCAGTCAGGCTAGAAACAGGTGATTATTACTACAGAATTCAAAATATGTAAGTCAAAACTTTTTGTCATAAAATATTTGTAATATGCCAACAAAGCAATCTGAAAATCAGAGAATACTGATTATTTTGTAATATCCTGCATGCAGTTTGAACTTATTTAGGAAAAAAATGCAATCATACTTAACCTGATATAGATGTTCTAAGGAAAAAAACCTAGAGGGGAAAATATATACATACAGGAACCAAAAGGGAAACTATATTTATTCTAATAACAAATATTATTTAATTGTAGACTTCAAGGCATACCAAAAGGCAATTATGAAGTAGGGAGCAAAGAAAATAAGTATTCTGTGATCTGATTGTTCTATATGATAAAAAAAGGTGTTCTTAAAAGAGGTGCAATGTTAGCAAGCCCAGAAACTCAGAAAACTTTAATCTCTCTTTAAAACTACAGACTGCAACAGTGCATTTGAGTGACTGAGCTTCAGTGGGACCAAAGATTTATTTCATGCCCCACTAACACTAACCAGCAGTGAGATTCCTTAAAGAAAATTACCAGCAGAAGAACAAAAGTTTTAAGTGTTGCCAATTCTCATGATTTTATTGCAAATATTGAAGTATTTATTGTCCCTTTCAAAGTTTATATTCCTGGAGTCAGACTTTTTCCTGAGAATCTCATCTGACAATTAAAAAAAAAAAAAAAAAGCATTTTACATGTAAAAAATATTTTTCATTCTTTAGAATTTTATTTTTTTTACTTCAGTCTCATGAATTCTGAATGCTTGCATTTGGCAATGAGGGAAGACTAAGAATTCTGTAAAAGGTTGAAAAACAGAAGGCTAAGAAGCTAGTTAATGGTTAGCATATAATTTAATAATGAGCCTTCATTCCAGATAAGACTAACTAAATGTTATATAATAAAAGAATAAGGGAACACTTGATTTCTTTGAAACACAAGTTTTAAACAAGTGCGAGGAAATAATTTACTACTTTTAAAATTAACTTGTGCGATTCACTGTTGCAGTACATTTTGTCCTAAATAAATACCGTATTTATGCATATAATTATTAAGAATACTTTCTGGTATTGCACTAACTGAGATAAAACTAGGAGTGTTAGTCACACTTATATTTAGGAAATAAAATGCCCCATTAGTCTCAGAAAGAGTGAATTATTCTATTGTGATAGAATTTGGGATTTATAGGTATTTTTTAATGCATTAAATGCTAAGCATTTATCTTAGCTAACTTCAAGTGCACAGCTGTGTTATTCCTGTCTTCATTCAATAGTAAAAAAAAAAAATTAGCAGTGTTTCAGATCATAGCATGTGTTGACTTGCGCTGTGAAGGTGGTTATTCCTCTCCGCTGCAGCGGGTTTAGGTTGCTAGCTTCGAAGGTTTGACTAGAGGACCTCTTGAGGTCCCTTCTAACCTAACTTACCCTATGAATTATCCTGTGTTCCTTAGTCATCTTAACTAAGAACCCAAAGGCTTCGTCCATGTTAATGGTTTAGTTTAGTTCAGCTCCTGAAATTTATCTCCCAATTTTCTCCCCATTCCTGTGCTTTACTGTCCCCTGTTCACACTGGGACAGATGACCTGGATGAAACAAAACTGGAAGATGCACCCTGGGAGTGCACTTACAGAGTATTACAGCTGCAACAGGGTATTCAGTCCGTGGGATCGCACTGGAGCTAGTCCAGATTAAAACACACTGGAAATATGTACCATGAGGATGTTGGTCCTCGGCACCAACTGCTGTGCTCTGCAGATCCACTCCTACTGGTCTCTGTTACTTGTTAATGCAGACGTAGCTAGGGCTGGCAGCAATGAATCCAAGCTTCCAGGCTCAGAGTATGAAAGAATCCACAAAATATAGACCAAACATTGTTACAGTGTCACCTGAAAGTGAAGCGGATTTACTTCACTAAAGTTTTAGAAGAACTTCCAGTCTGTTTGCACACAGAACAGTGCAAGCACCAAAATACTCAGTCATTTAACAGAGTTCATACAGGACCACAGAAATACTTTGGAACAATTTTACTACAGAGTTGTACAGTTTTCAAAAGATTAATTATCTTTTTTTATTTCTTTCTCTTGGAAATGTTACACAGACTCTGTACAACGGTGTATAAATAGTATAAGTATCAAGTATAAATTTTCTTAACCTTTTAAAACAGACATTATTTATGCAGAGCATAGCTACAATTATTGTAAAAAAAATCAAATATTGACAGCATTTTAAATAAAATGCCTCATATTACCAGCAAGACTAATTGCTATTTCTGATGAATCTCCTATTTTTAAAATGGCCCAATCCACAGAAATAGATTTACTAGAAATCATGCATAATGCTAGGAAACATTTGAGATCATATGCATTCAAGCTTCATCTGAAAAAGTCCATGCTTAGTGTTGCTTTTCAAAAAGAAGCAGCAGTGCTGAACATCTTAGTATTTCACCTCTAAAGTTGCTGGACCGTGTCACAGTAAGAGCAATCAATATTGGTTAATAGGCCAGATCTGTGTTATTAGTATTCTTTACAACCTTGACATACTTCATTTTATGTACAGATTGCCTATGAAAACTTGGGCTTATATCTTGTCTAGACAATGCCTTACATGGCCATTCAAATTAATAATGTGCCAGAATTATCCTATGCTTAATGCAGCTGTGCTCTGTATTGACTCTGAAAATTAAATTTACTTCATGGTGCCTATTGACAGCTGGGTCTCAAGCATATTTAATGGATTTGAATGGAGTTTGGGCTATGGCTTATGCCTCCAAGCAAAATGTTGATAGCTAATAATTTTCATTAAAAGTGAGAGTGTTTATCTATAAACGTTGCATTTCTCAGTATATGAAGTCAGCATAAAAAGAAGTTTAAGATCACCTTTCAGTTCACTCAAAGCACCCAGAAGGAATCAAGAGAAAAGAAAAATAACCTGTTTGCTGTCTTTAAATGCAATTCGTTGGCTTATTAACAATGTATTTGCAAGTATGTGGTAGGGGAATCCTATTCTAGTAGAGAAAAATAGCTTTAGTTCCAAGGAGGCAGAGACAATACCTCAAGTTGCATCTGAACATAATGAAAAACCTCATACATAATATATTTATTGACAGCCCTGGAAATTGAACTTCTTTATTTATTGACAGCCTACATACAGCATAGGCACTGCAAGTTTCTTTCACTGGTGAGCCAACATACTTTTTACCTGGACAGAAGAAACTACTTTTTCTGAAGGAAATAGAATTTATTCACCATATCCAGTTCTTCTTTGGATTATCTATGAAATGTCAAAAAAAGAGGTGTAAGCCAGTACCAATTTTTCTGGTCATTTTTCTACTCCGGAATATGTTCTCGAGGAACATCTAACAGAAATAAATTTTACTCACTACTGATATGAGACTGACTTCTGCCACTAAATCTACAGGTAGACAGTTACACATCTAATTACTGGGAAGGCTAAAAGCCTCTTAGGTAAATAACCAAACAACTTCCTTTCTATAATTAATACCAAAATTGCTTCTTTTGGTTCTAGCAGCCATCAGGTAAGCACATAAAATTGACTTTTTTTTGTGCCCCCTCTCCCCTCCCAGTGAGAATTTCTTGACACATGTCCTTGGCAGAGTTACAGTGTAAATGGCAGTATTTGCTTGAGATAAGGCATAAAGGCTGCATTGCTGGTCTCCATTCCTTCTTAAGTCTGAAATTATCACTTAAAAAAAAAAGAATTGAACATTTCCGCCATTTTCAAGCACAAGAAGAGTGAAAAACATGCTTTCTAACTTTCAAGTGATAATAAACTTTCTTGTACAATATGACAAGGAAAAGATATTAAAGCTGGAAAATTGAAAAATGAGAGGATAGACCTCCATAATGTCAGGCTGCAGGTCTGCAGTACATTTTGCACAAGACTTTTTCCTAAGCTTAGAATTCTAACAGGCAGCTTACGAAGGACTGCACTGGGCTTGAGCAGAAATCAAAGCAGGCCTGAAATTCAGATGCAAGTGCCACATGCTCTAGCAGGCTTTGTGAAGTCCATTAGCAGATACCCTGGCAGTGTACCTTACACGCAGCAAAACTGTTACTATTTAGGACCTTCCAAAATACGTTGTGTGCAGTACAAACCACTGAAAAAAAAATTTTTTTTTTTGCTTGTTTCCTCTCTTTTTGCTACAGACTCTAACACATCCTATACAAAAGTCTGTGGTAAGATTAAGAAGAAAGAAGAAAGTGTACTTATTATAGATGTAATATTTATACAGATATATAACAGAGAAATGTTATATGTACACACACACATATATACATACATAGAGATAAACATGCACATAAACATACAGAATAATACATAACCCAGAGAAAGAAAACAGAGAAATGCATTACAAATAGAAAACAAATATGACACTCGGCTTCCTAGGAACTGTCAGAAACAACTGCAGTCTCTGACTCACATCACAGGCAGCAAAGATTAAAAAAAAAAAAAGGAGTAGCATTTCGATGTGGAAGAATGTTTAAAAGATTAATCAAAGTTGCAGGGTATAATGTGTATAAAGATTAAGGATGGGCAGTGACATACAGGCCAACACGCTGCTGAATTGCAATTAAAAAGAAAGCAAGAAAGCATGACGTTACCAGCTGGCACATCCTCCATAGGAGGGAAATGTGTGATATTCCATGGTCTCAAATGAGACATGTGCTGTGAAGCAAATATACAAAGGCTTCACTGATAACCTTAATTATCACATTTTCTTCTTTTGGATAGTTCACCTTACAGTTTCAAGCATTCTAGGGATCGATAATATTTTTAACTGGAAATGGGTTTTTTGAAGATAAATTCCTAGAAGATTCTTCCTCTTGGACTTTCCATTGAATTCACTCCTGATGAGAAGGTGTTTGCCTCCTTACAAAAGAAAATTAGGTTGTACACCATGAATCTTTCATATACCCCAAGATTTCAGAGATCTGTCTGAATTTAAGAGCTTTTTAAGCCAGAATCCTATGACTGCAGCCCCACTTTCTGATGACACAAGGTGACTACAATTGTCTTTCCTTCTACAGCATTTTTTCTGCAAGAAACTGCAAGAATAGTGTGCCTCTTTCTGACAACAGTGCTTGGATATGTCTTTTATCCTTTCTGAGTTATTTTGGTTGCTGGCGGTCCTGCTATGCATTTTGCCTTTCCGACAATCTGCACAGACCCCAGCTTTATGCAGAAGTCCAAAGAGCACAATCCCATACCTCTTTTGTACTGAGAAGCATTATTTGTAACCTGAAATGTATGGTTTTTTCTTACATGAAACAAATCAAGAAACTATTGAGGTTGAAAAGGAGTGGCTTTTAACCCATGAAGACAAAAGGTGAATACTCAAGGTGAAAGACCAGTTGGACAATATATTCTCATTTTGATAAAATGTTGATATTACTAATGGTTCTTCTTGATGCCAAAAGTTTCTCTTCCTGTGACTCTAAGCAAACAAAAGAACAAAGATTGTTTCAGTAACACTGTCAGAACTGTCCAAATTGTTCAGTTACGGTTTTTCATTCTTAAGATGAAACCCAGAAAACGCAGCTAGTCTTCACAAACACAAAAGAAAGTCACCATTTTTTCCTTTTTAGGCACTTACCTTTAGAAATGTATCAAACCTTTCAAAATTGTCTCCCTTAAATTTTTGCCACTGCTGATGATGGATGAAGTACATCATATAAAAGTGAAAATGTGTCCCCAAAGAATACTTTAATAGCAGATTCCCCCCCTGCAATTGTCAGCAGTTTTTCTTCCTCCTTTCCTTTCTCTTTCTTTCCCTTCTCTCTCCTTTCTTTTCTTTCCATGGGGAAAGTCTTTGGGGCTTACCTTGTGATGGAGCGATAAAGCAGGACTAAATTCTATAGATTCCACACACTTTAAATGACAGGAATTGGGAGTCATATGTTCGGCTCATGGAAGTAAGCCTGGTTTCTGAATTTTACACAATAACTATACTGTGACACTCTGTGACTTGAAATTTCCATGTCACATATACTTTTAAAGTAGAGACAACTAAGACATTCCTTTTATGCTATTTTGCTCTTCCATAGCTACAGAAAACAATAGCTACGAACTTTTAATTAATTTCTATAATACAGATCCTGATAACATCCACTCATGAGCCATTTTTAATTTTGAAATAAAAGAAACTAAATAAAATAATTTCCTAATAGCTATAATAGATTCCAGTTTGCTAGAATACATAATCTGATGAACTACTGACAGCACTGAAAGTTTTACTAATTGTGAGCAGGTTTTTCTTCCCACTCTCTACTCCCAGCACACCAGCTTCCTGGACAAACCAGGGTCCCCACCATATAGGAGAAGATGAAAGAACTGGTGCAGGCTATGGAGCATAAGATGGGTCATAGAAAATGCATCCTTACCTCCTCTTTGGATGCTGTAATCACTTCTTCTTTATCACCAGATCCCCACTGCACAGCTCCATTTTCTGTTTGAATCTTGCCTGTAAAATACAAGTCATTCACTAAACTATGAAAAATAATAAAAACATAAATTATATGCATATTTGATATGGGACAGATTTCAATAGTTTGGGGAGGACCTCAAAGGAAGCTGGTGCTGTATGTGGCAGCATTCCTGTAAAACAGTGACTAGGACATGTGTTGGTAGCTTGGATTTTCTAATGAAGTGTGCTTTTATATCCCTTTAAATCCTTCTAAAAATTAAGTATATTGTTTATAATTTCACCTGCATTACTTCCAATCTCCAGATGGATTTTATTTGCATAAGAGTTCCCAGGAGGGCTTTGCTATAAAGAAGCCTTGCTGAACAAATTACAGAACTAATCATTTCTTTAAACTGACATTTGTAAATAAAATAAAAGATCTATACAGTTTGTCAGATGTGAAAGGTTAGCCACTGTGCACAATAACAAAATAATTTAATTTTAAATAAATTACTTTGCCTTAATTAATTAGGAGGTGAACTGAGCCTCAACTCCCAACATAGTTAAGGGAGAATACTCACGCTTATGCCAAAAAGCAGACTGTAAAAAAATGTCAGGCTGAAAACTGCTTTCCCTTCACTAACTAGTGCGAGCCTAAAGTTTCTGCAAGCAGGGGGAGATCTTAGAGTCAGCTCTCGAGGCTGTTTTGTATCACTACATGACAGGAAAGTGGCTATAAAGACTGCAGAATGGACACTTGTGTGCTTTATTTGACCTTTAGATATGGTTCCCCGTCAGGAAAGAGACCCTTCAAAGGTATCAAGGTGACAAAGTCAACAGGATTAAATCTCTAACTACTGGCAAGCATACAGAGTGAAGTTCAACAACACATTTGAGATCCTTTTTTTTTCAATAGTATCTGTAGCGGACAGCGCAAGTATCAGATTTAAACCCTATCATTTAAATTGCTACATATAGGAACAAAAGAATTGACCATGAGGTATCCCCATGAGGTATCTGTCTTGATTATTTTCCACCCTGAAACTTTTTTGGGGAATCATTATCATGACTGTCGTTTGGAACTACAGTCACAGTCCTGTAAACAATTTCACATGTGATGGGTGATACCTCTAGGGGCTTCCAGTAAATCTTATAAACTATTCAGAGAGGCAGAATTACTCATGTGCATAATTATCTGAGGGACAGATAATTATCTAATAGTAGTTTCTTTTAGTCTGATGTTTTAAAGCATTAATTTATAATAGTAACAGTGTATCCCTTTTAGTGGAATATTATTGCAATTGGCCTAATATGTGTTTTTTATCTTTTATCTCCCAAGGCCTGAGGGATGGAGGGAGGGAGGAAGGAGAGGGCAGAAAAACAGTAAACCGGTGACTACTCTTATCTTTGATACGCTGTGAATAGACAGGATATTAGACTAATACCCACAAAATCACAGATAAATGATTATCTTGTCTTGATTACTACTGCCCTTTAACAGGCTTCTCTTTTTAGCCAAAGACATTAGTTCTAATTTATTTGACACAAATTTCAAGGCCTTCTGCCAAGAGGAGAGCAAAAGCTTCATGAAAATGTTCTTAGCATAAATTTGGGACATCACTTGTAAAATGAGTCGATAAAAAGAAAGAAAGGTCTTTCTACTGAAACCAGAGGATCTCCCAACTTAAAGCAGTTCTGGTTTCTATATTTTACTATGTATTTATAATAAAGACTTAACTCACCTTTGATGTTAACTTCCTAGCAAAAGCTGAGCCTTAGAATCTGTCTATATTATAAGCACTTAATCATAAAGTACAGGAGAGCACACTTCATGCCTTCATATGATTTATTTCCTTACAGAATAACCTTTAGGAACAAGAAGCCTTTCATTTTTTCTGTTGTGTTTCTGCGCTAATTAATTTTCGAGAAGAGTCAACACTTTATTTCAGCTGCCAGGGAAATTATTTGCCTTGCCGTAGAAAAATGCATCACTGTATTATGAACCTCACTTGCTATTGGCGATGTTCCTAACAGCTCGAGATGTCAGTGAATAATGTCAGCATTACTTTGTTATGTGTATTTTAAGAAGCATTTTTTTTAAGTTTTTGGATCCATTTCTGCTGAGTGATATGTGCTATCACTTTCACAGTTATGCAGGTTTAACTTGGAGCAGTTAATTTGGCTTGAGTTTTGTTTGCTTGGTTTTACCTTTTTGGTACTTCTAATGTCGAGTGTGTAAGAACTGAATGCATTAAAAATTCTATTCTGCTTTTCTTATTACCAAGGCTCCCTGGGTGAGGAGGAAGGTGCGTGCAGGGGGATTCTCCAGTCCAGCAGTGGATTTGCAGTTACTGCAGTTATTGTTTTCATCTTCGTTTTGGCTGGTTTCTGTTTATGTCATTCCTAAGTGGCTTTGTGTGTAATAAGGCTATTGTTCAATAACAGAAAGCCATGTTTTCTCTCCTTCTGCCATAGCTTGTTTGGGCCCTGGTACCTGTAGTCCTTCTCGTATTCAACCCACACTAAATTTCATCTTAGAATTATGGAATAATTTGTGTTGGGAGAAACCTCAGCTAGTCCAGCCTCCTGCTCCAAGCAGGGCTATCTTCAAAGTTAGATCATGTTGACCGGAGTCTTATCCAGATGAATATAACCATCTCCAGTCTCTAGTTTTAGAAAAACACAAGTGGGAATTCTTCCAAAGACACAGCTTAAAGAGACATAACAGCTACTTCAAGACAACTAATTCATTACAGTATGACTTCTGCATACATACAGTTCTGAGTAGGACCACATCAATAATGACAAACACCTTAATTAATATTGTCTGAGTATTTTGCAAATACTTGAAATTTACTAAGGGTCTAGAAGGAAAAAAGTGAACACTATTAGTTGAGTAACAGGTTTCGAGTAGACTACTTGTCTTTTTTTTAGGCCTTCATTCAGAAGAAGCGCTCATGAATATTCCCATCAAAGCAGTCTTTTCTCCAGAAATGATAAAATATATTTCTACTCTAGCCTTGATTCTGAAAAGACTCAGATGTCTGATTAAATTCAGGGATTGGGAGTAGTTCCACTGAAATAATCCAGCTACTAAAAATCCCTATGAAATTAAATCAATAAAATAGCTTTGAAACCCTTAAATATAATTTCTACTTTTATTCATGGAAGACGAGAGTGATCTGATTAGAAAATAACAGAAAAGTAGAGAAAGATATTAATTCTTATTTTCTAAATTGTGTGCAATTTTCTTTACATAGATTATGACATTTTCATCAGGCTTCTGATACAAAGAGCAAATTTAAGTACCCGTAAACTTGGTATCATTTTTGCATGGACCCAAATCCTCACTTGCTTACCCATTGAAATTTCCATTCACCTAATTGGAAGCTCTCTGTGCTTAAGGAGTAAAAACTAACTGAAGAATTATTTTCAGAAAAAAAAATCTATTTAATATTTAACTCAAGCATTTATGAGTAAGAAAGGCAATTTACTACAAATGCTAACAATAACATAGAATCATAGAATCATAGAATCATTAAGGTTGGAAAAGACCTCTAAGATCATCGAGTCCAACCGTTAACCCAACACCACCATGCGCACTAAACCATGTCCCTAAGCGCCTCATCTACACGTCTTTTAAATCCTTCCAGGGATGGGGCCTCCACCACTTCCCTGGGCAGCCTGTTCCAAGGCCTGACCACTCTTTCAGTAACGAAGTTTTTCCTAATGTCCAGTCTAAACCTCCCTTGGCGCAACTTGAGGCCATTTCCTCTCGTCCTATCGCTGGTTACTTGGGAGAAGAGACCGACCCCCACCTCGCTACAGCCTCCTTTCAGGTAGTTGTAGAGCGCGATGAGGTCTCCCCTCAGCCTCCTCTTCTCCAGGCTAAACAGCCCCAGTTCCCTCAGCCGCTCCTCATAAGACTTGTGCTCCAGGCCCTTCACCAGCTTCGTCGTATACTAATAACTACCCCCAATACCAGGGACACATGTTAATATTGAGGTTTGTCATAGTTAACGACTGGAGTTTTCGAAGACAATTGTTTAACAACCTTGCGCAATAGGAAGCAAGAGGGTTTGGAATAATATTATTTATTTGGATTAAATACCACATAAGTGAAATTTGCCTGAAGTAAAATTACACTGAATAGAAAATAGAAGCTGAACTGATTGACTTTAATAAATCTAAAAGCTGAACAATCAAACCTTAACTGAAGAATACAGAGGAAACATTCATCCAGTTCTTTGTTAGAGATTCTTTTTAGAAATTTGCCAGAATAGTCATAATAAGAGGTGTAATTAAGCAATCAGCCTTTTCAGAGATACATCTGTAATAACTGCCAACAATGAAGTGTCTTATTGTGGATTATACTTCATGTAATTTAAGAAAAACAACTGTAATTATAAGTAAAGCTTATGGCATCATACCTCATGTTTACACAGGTGTGATGTTATAACTTATCAGACTGAAAGCTTTCTTTAACACAAGAACAGTGTAAAAATACCTTACAACATTGCCAGAAGTAATTGGATGTTAACAAACAAGTGTATTCACCTGTTCAGAAACAGCTCTGCATGCTCTGCGTGCAATGTCTGCGCTCCACTTAAATCAAAGTGCTTTGAGTGTGGAGATAAAGTTAAGCCTTTTCGGACTCTTCTGGCTGGTCAGTTTTGTATTATTAACAAATCTGCTGCCGTTGGCTCCCAATACGTGCATGGCCCATGCAGCCTATGGTGGGAGCAGCCAGCCCACATTGCCTCCTTTTGTGTCAGTGTTTCTGGACAGGGAGAAGTGTTCCTGTTGAAGGAGCTGATGCTGATCACACACAGGGACCCAGCTAGCAGCTGGGAGCAGCAGCAGCCACTGGCATCGCTGGACACACTGAGAGGCCACCGCCAACACCCATTGTCTGGGAACTGCCTGGCTGGATCAGGCAGAAGGTGGCAGCAGCTCAGGAGGGGTTTCCAAACACTTATGGCTCTTCTCTGTGCTTGTCAGTGTGGGCTGGAACTGGTAAGAAGCTGTTTCAGGGTGAAGAGTGCTTGGCCATCATGCAACCACTCAATCGTATCCCATTTCCCACCAGCAGACAGCACCCACTTAGTCCGTAGTATTCCCTCCTTCTACACTCAGCTTTGCTGGTTCGTGGTACACCTGATAGAAAGAATACCTCACTGGCATCCTTCCATCTTGCTTGTAATTGTGTATACCACCCCCTCTCCATTTGTCATCACAGAAATTCCCTGGACAGCAACGACTTCGATGGGAAAGCATTTGTATATTTTCTGCTGCCTCTGGGTCATGCTATAGAGCAGTTTTGAGCTTCCATTCTCATCTACAGTGGAAGAGCCTGGAGACATAAAAGGACATCTAGAAATATGATCTTTTCTTATATATATTAGCAGCAAGGGAGCAGAGGACTATACTTTTGAAATCAATATTTAAGAGAATCTCATTCACTGGCCAGTGCTGATGCAACATAGCTTGTTTTTTAGTCTGTTGACACACATTCCTTTTTAAAGGTAAAGCACAGTAGTAGTGGCAATTACAGTAACTGTTCTTGCATTGGGAAATTTTAACTTTTGCAGGACCCTGGCCTTGAGATTGTTGGCAATCAGTCAACTGTCCCACAAAGGAGAAATAAGATATCCTAAGACAAGATATGCTCCTCTTCTCATTTCCAGAAATAAAATGTGGAGCTTAATACTTGTAATAATTCCAGAAAAAAAATATTGTAATATA
Organism: Fulmarus glacialis; assembly: GCF_000690835.1. Taxonomy (NCBI): domain Eukaryota; kingdom Metazoa; phylum Chordata; class Aves; order Procellariiformes; family Procellariidae; genus Fulmarus; species Fulmarus glacialis. Next base: position 13,705 of record NW_009208533.1, read on the forward strand.
CTAAATTATACATTCTGGACTTCCAGTGATTAAAATGTTGGCCATACCTGATCTACGGCACTAAATCAAATGTGTAAACTCATGAAGTAAACATAAAGATTTTTCTATTCTCTTTATTTTATGTGCAAACTTTAGGCCAGATTCTCAGCTACTGTACTTTAGCTCCTTCTCCCTCAATAGAGTTTTATTATTGATACCACTTTAGGACTGTGTCCTTATTTAAAAATGTGTTTTCAGGGTTTTTTTGTTGCTTTTTTTTTTTTTTTTCCTAAATGCAGGAAAGAATGGAGCAGACTTATGGGCAGAAAGAGTTGAAGACCATTCTGATATTTTGTTGCTTGTGTCTGAAGCTGTTTTCTTCCATCCTTAAAAATATTTTTTTTTATTTTGTAAATTTCATATCTTAAATATGATATTGTCATTAGACAAAGATTTACCAAGGTAAATAACTCCTATGTACTGATATACACACACACATACACAGAGACATAAGTATTTGCAGCCTTCCTTGCAGTCTATTACCTCTTTGCTCTCTGACCACCACTACACCCAGCTTAGATTAATTCCGAGAAGAGGTACAAGTATAATGGGAAACAAAGATACATCTGGTAGCAGTAGGGTTGTGTATTTAAGGGACTTCTTTTGGTTTTGGTACTGCAGAACTGAACTGGTCAGGGAAAATTGTGAAGGACTGGCTATATTATTTAGCAGTTTTCATTTTAAATTAGTTCTCTATTGATATTTTATCTGGGAGTCCAATTCTCAGATTAAGAACCAAATGATCTACAAACACAAAACAAAGCTGCTATTTTTGCCACAAAATGTTTAGAAGGCAAATTTAGGTACATTGCCCTTGCCAATGCCGAACTGACAGTTAAAACCTCAGTATTAAAGACCAGTTCTATTTTGTTCTTCCCAGAATCATCTTTGTGAACGACGTGTGGTACATGGTTAGAGCTGACCAAAAAAAAGGAGTTTAGATACATGGCATTGTATCCCTTTTAATATGTTGATTGTTCATTTGCACCTAGTCGGGCAATTAAATCTGATAATAATCTCTCACCCCCTCCTGAAAACTCCTGGAGCACCAGCCTGTTGTCATGGATGATCTGAATCTATCATGTTGTAAGGGTGGCATCAACTCCTAATGTTAGAGTGAGACGAGAAAGGGATCTAAGATTTCATTAGTTCAGCCCATTTTTTCCATGTTCTCAACATAGCTTAAAGGAATTTAAGGAAACTTAGTGGGGCCCTGAATCTAAGATGCAGTCTGTATTCCTAAACTTGGAGAGTCTCTCTTGGTGGGAAAAGGAGGTGAGAAACTGGAAACTACCTACAAAAATGTTAATAAAATTGTGGAAAGAAATAATTTGTTGTGCATATGTTGTTGTATGTTCTTTTAAAATATTTTAATAACAACTAATTGGCCAGTTAAATTAATATGGGTATTTGGAGCCAAAAAATTCCAGGCATGTGAAAATAAGCAGTTTAACTACATCATGCTGAAGTGAAGAAAGAGCAACTTGCTGCACACCACGAACTATGCAAATGCCAACAGTAACAGAAAGAACATGAATAAAGGATCATAAACAGTAATTTAAAAAAATGTATAGTCTACAGTGTTCTGTTTCAAGATTAGGTTAATTGAATGTGAAATGTTAGTTTAAGGGAAAAAAAGTAATAGATTAAGATTCACAAATCCTGAAGATAAGTGAGCTAAGGAATACTGGCATAACTGTAAAATAAATTTGACCCGAGAGCCTGCAGATAATCATAAGCTCCTTTATCTTCTGGACCTTTGGATTTAGTGCTTTATTTTTTATTTTACTCTTTGAAAAATAGATTTTAAAGATTTACATACTTGCCACAGAATAATATCTTAAACATGTCTGGATAAAATTATGACTTAGAGGAATTCAGCCATGATAGGCCTTGTATTGAAAAACCTGCCATAACAAATTTTAATTCATAATTGTTATTGAATAGCAAAGACAGATTTAATTATCTCCATTATTGACCTGTTCTAAGCAAGTACTTTATGTTATAAATCCACACATTATTGCCAAAGAGCAGGCTGAATGTATAAATTCTCTGCCAGTTCTCTCAGCAGGTTCTTTATGCCACAGGAAAACTTCTAAAGGAATAAAATATGTCCAGCTTCCTCCAGCTCACCTAGCTATAATGCAGACACAGATTTGTCAGGGTTGCAGGCCCACAACAAAATAAAATTATTATTTGGGGATTCACGAGAGTTAAATAAGTCAAAAACTGAAATATCGTATAAGCCCGATTAACAATTCAATGGTGAAAAAGTGGTTTTGATTGGTTGTGGCACCGGACATCAAATACACAGAAATCCTTCAGCAGCTCTGCCATTCAAACCCATCTGTTCCACAGTCATCTAAAGGAGTGATGACACTGTGTGAAAACAGGTAAAATGTGGGATTCTTTTTCTTTGCTGGAGAAAAGAAAAGGGGGATATAATAGCAACGATGACCTTGGTACAGGACATTTCCCGGGGAATTGATGACCGCCGTGGACCATCAACTCTCCCAGCTAGTCATTAATCCCCAGGAAATGCCCTGTGTCTGCTTGTTATTGCTTAATTCAATTATTTGTGGTTGTGGCATTTATTCTGTGAATATTTTATTGCTCAATCTGCTCTCTGTCTTACCTCTGCTCCTCTTAAAGTCCATCTCACTGGTGCAGACTGGCTCAGCTCAAGAGCACCTCACATTTACCAGAACAGACTATGGTTTACACATTTCTGTGTGCCTGCTATTTCATTAAGATATGATAGCTAGAATGGAGTAATAAAAAGTGTACTTTTCTATCTATCTTAGGAATTTCATAAATTGTAATTACCAAACAATGTAGGTGGAATCAGGTTTTACTGGGCATATACATTGCATATATACAAGCTCCATAACAAAACCAATTGATCCTGCTACTTGAAATGTCATCATTATGCTGAGAGATTTTTAGGTATGCCAGAATGGTAGGATGCCATAAAGGTAGGAAATAGGATGGTGTGATTACTTTTTGTTAGTTTGGTTTTTTTCTCCTGGCTTGTATCACTCATTCTTATTTTTTGTTCTGAGGTTGCATCGTGACGAGCGTTTTACCATCAGCCTTGTTGTTTCCTCCTCAATACTGCACCTCAATGTTTATTCCTCCCCTTATTTCTGTCAGTGGGACTGTTCTGTGGGGAATTAGAAAGATAAGGGAGCTGGATTTTAAAAATCTAGAAAAAACAAGGCTAGTTTTAACACCTGCAATCCATTTCACCAAACAGCCACACAAATAGTTGTACCAACACAATGGAGGGACTTGTCTGGAGCCAGGAAGGAGTGGTGAGGAGAAAGGGCGGCTTAGCCGGCCTGCCACGGAAAGAAACGCTCCTCTAATTACAGTCTGAGAGTTGTATTCTCTTCTACATTAAAGACCTTCACAGTGCTTTGACTGTTTGAAGGAGCCATTAAACAGGTCTAAATATAATGTATGTTTATGTTACTACTAACGTGGAAGAAAGAGGACATTTCTGAAGCACTTGAAAAATACAGATACACAAATGGAAATTACTAGATAACATCTGATCATTCAATCACAACGTATGCACAAAGGTCCATGGGATCAGATGGGATGTAGGCAAGAGTGTTGAAGGAGTCAACCAATGTCAACGCGAGAACACTATGCCATCTTCTAAAGCTCATGACAACTGAGCAAGCTTAATAAGAACTGGAATAAAGTGAATGGGAACTGGAAGAAAGCTGACAAGAACCCCATGAAGTTCGACAAGAGAGAATGCGAAGCCTTATGTCTGGTACAGAGTAACTGCCCACACCAATACAGGCTGGGTAAGATGTTTTGAATAAAATTCAAAACAAGATTTTTGGAAATGTGATGGGAATTGTTTTTGCTTTCTTCTTAATATCGTTGCCATACACAAGAAAATGCAGGAGTTACTTGCTACGAAGTAACATTGCTTTGCATCAAGACTGAATAGCGTTAGAGCACCTAATTTCCTTGAGATCCTTTGAAATAGTGCCTAGCCTACATTTTTTCCATATTCTATTGTTTTCTTGCTACGGACAACATAAGTGATGGTCTCTACCCCTCCCACGCAACCTTCCATGTTCAGAGAAATCAGTGAACTAGCTGCAAGTCCCATCAGAAATTTTGTAAACTCTGTGCAGGTTTATAGATACAACCCTTATCTTTCTCATAACTTGATGAGTGATAGGTCCAAGGATGATTGTCTGGCCCATTCTATTTGATGCAACTAGACAGACAGACACCACAGGGATGTGTGATTGAGCTTATTCCCCCAAAATCTCTGTTATAGCCATTAATGTTTATAATCTCCATTCTGTTCATTTCGGTTTATTTTTTCATTAATATCTCTACAGGGGCCATGAATCTGAAGTATAGGATTGGAACTCAGAAGATTTATACTCTGGTGCCAACTCTATAACTGATTTGTGTGTGACTTCTTGCAACTCACTATGCATTACTCGGTTCCCTAACTTGAAAAAATAGAAAAAAAAGCATTGCTCATCCACTTTTAAGCTATACACGCTCTACTGGTGATTTTTTTCCAGTTTTTGAAATGTTTTTGTTTATAGACAACAAGCAGGAAGGATACATGAAAATGCTATTGTCAGAACCAGTTTGTGACTTTGCTTCTCAAAGTGTTCAAAAATAAAAGACGTGTAAGTCAGGATGAAGTTTTAGACACAGACAGACACATGACTGCCTGTACACACACAAACGAAATAGTTCCCAAATTCTTAAATGCTGCACTCCTTTGATAGCATAACCATAGTTAATGTTGTGTCAGGGTTTCCACTATAAACCCTCTTTTTTATAACTAGGCAATAAAATTTTACCCCAGGCATGAAGTACCAGGTCTCAGCACAGCGGCTGACATTTTTATATGTACACGTTTTCACACACATAAAAAAAAAAATCAGTTTAGCTACTTTAATACATGCAAGTATAACTAATATAAAAAGTTTAAGATACTTTTCAGCTGAACATATATAATGCATATACACACACGCACATATCCACATGTATAACTCCAAACAGCTCCTCCTAGTTACTGAAAGGGTACTGGAGAAAGATAATACAGACTCGTCAGCTAGAAAACATGCATTCATTACTTATATCTAAAGAAATAATTATATATGACCAGATATTTGATTGAAAGTTACTTTGTTCAAGAAAATACGAGCCCTCCCACGTGGCTCTACCTCCCACGCCACCAGCAGTCCCCTCACCCCCGACATGATACACCTCATTAAACACAGAAGTGCTTTGTTGCGTTAGGGGGTTTAAAAGAAGTGGAAAGGTAGGCTCCTTGCACTTCCTATGAGAAATGAACATCGACTTCCTCTGAAGAAAATGTAAATGGATTTGCTTAATTGGACTTGGGGCACTGGAGCAATTAATAATAGATTGTGTCATAGTAAGGGCTTTGTTTATATTTAAAGCAATAAATTACAAGTATTAAGTTTATATTTATTCCAAGTTAAACTCATTTGTAATTGACATGTTACTTAGCCGAAGGCTTTTAAGATCTTTTAGTATAATTAAATTAATAGAGAGTTATAGATCACTGCATGATAAACAAACTGCATGGACTTTAATATGACAGATATACAGAGAACAGGCCATGTAAGTAGATCATTATTATTGGTTTTACCTTCAGCAAAAATACAACTGAAATAGTGGCAAAAGATTCAGTGCAAACAATGGTAAGTGCAAGGACAGTTTGTAATAAATTTTCTTTTCCTTTCCTAACTTGATGGTTAAAAAACATATTTACCAGTGTGAGGGAATATTAGTCAGTAAAGTAAGCTTTCCTACCCCACCACTCCATCATAATTTTGTTTATTCCACTCTCACACCAAATACTTTGGATTACATTTTTGAAGAGGTCGCACCATGCAAGGATTCACTAGAACTTTGGACACTTTTGATTTTCAAGGGATCCTTCTAGTCCTTTGGCCCTCCGTGCAATAAAGTTAAGTATACCATTCCCAACAGACCCTTGTTGAAACAGTTAATAAAGTCTCTAATAGCTGTCATAGAGGCCAGTGATGAAGATCCCACACATGCCTTGGCAACTTATTTAGACATCTAATAATCCTGGTTTTTTATATCTAACCAAAAATATTTGGTAAATAGAGCCTGTTTCTTCCTATTTACTGTGGCAATAGAGAAAAGACAATTCTATTTCTCTTCCAGCAGCCTTTTAAGGCCAGTATGAGTCAAACAGTCTCTCTGTTCCTCTTTTCTGTGCATTACACACATTAAAGAGCAGATTGCTCAGCCTGACTGCACAGGAGCTGCTTTTCAGATCTCTGACTGTCCTCTTTTCTTTCCTGCAGAGTCTCCCACAACTCTGTTGAAATGCCCCACGCAGTACTCCTGAACTCTTACAAATGCTGAGCAGAGCAGAAAAATATACTGTATGTTTATTCGCTTTGCTCCTGTTAATCTTCTCAGGATAGCGCTTATCTTTTGCTCAACAGCATGACATTATTGACTTGTGTTCCACTTGTGATCTACTAATACCTTTAAATCCCTGTCTACTGGCCTGTTGCTCAGCCAGTTCTTCTAGATCCTGAGTTTGTGTGGCTGATTAGGCCTGTCTATCTGCACTATTTCACTTGTGCCTCTTGAACTGCATTTTGGTTTTTTTCAGACCATGCTTTCAATCTGTCAAGATCCTTTTGAACTGAAATCCCATCCATCAGTATAATGCGGTGCCTTCCATCTCAGCACCACCTACAGATTTAATTACCACTCCCTTCCCATCATTCAGGTCATTAATGAAAACACGGAATAGTGCCAGATCCCCGACAGTCATATGCGGAATCAGACTCAGTGCTTCCTTTCATTTTAGGAGTAGCCCATTTATAAATACTTCTTATCAATGATTTTCCTATTGATTTTACGCTATCCTAAAGCACACTTAATAAGACACTGTTTCCTTATAAGAATATCATGAGATACAGTATCAGAGTCAAGATTTTCATAAGTCTAAAGTCAAGATATATATGACTGTTTTCTTCTCCTCTGTCCATAATGCATCTTTGTCATAGAATAAAATTACATGGGCTTGACATGATTTATACTTAAGTAACCCATGTTGACTGCTACTCATCTGCTTCCTTTTTTGCAGCTAAACAGTTTCATTAGTTAGTCCAGTAGGTTGTTTTTTTTTTTTAAGTTCAACAGTCCATAACTCTCTAGGTTTTTTTCCCCCTATTTTTAGAGATATGTACCATGTCTCTTCTTTTTCCTATTTTTCATACCACATCTGCCCTTGTAAGTTCTCAAAAGTAAATGCAACAACCCCAAAAGCGGTATTTTGTGTTCTTTAAATATCCAGGGATGAGACATTTCAGGACCAGTATATGTAAAAACAGTGATATTCTCTGACTTATTCCTTCTGTGTGCCTTGGCCTTCTGGGTTAGTCAAATGACTCCTTTCAGTCCCTTAGCTGACCTCTTTCCCCTCTGCTACCATGGACCTGGCCGTATTCTCTCAACTTCCCTCTCAAACCCATCAGAAGACCGGAAACTAATGGTCTTCAAAACCTTTTGGCTGTAAGTGGAGCTTATGCTGACAGCTTATAGTGTTAGAATAGATCTGTTCTTTTGGGATACTTTACCTTTGAAACTATTTGTCACCATATTCTGTAGATCGAATGGAGACAAAGGAATAATTTGCTAACTTATAAGGTCAGTGCTTGCGTTAAACGTTCCCTCTGCTCCATGATAAAGCAAAGAATTCACGAATTTTGCTGACGATGTCTTCCTTCCCAAGAGTTAAAAATGTATGGTATTTTCTCCTCGTGTTCCTCATGGGCTTTTCCTCTCCAGCTTGTCTTACTTTTTGTAAATGAAAGCTATCTTATTCCACATTGACCTAAAATCCATTTCTTGTTTACCAATTCATAAAAATGTGTGTATGTGTAATGATATAGATATGGAGATATATATATGTATGTGTATATTTGTAAATACATAGTTTTACATATATACACACATATATTTACTTGCATATATATTTATATAAATTCTTCTGTTGTCCTGTTTTTCTTTTTTAAACTCTCCTTTGTACAGCTTGTCCCATATTAATAATTCTTTCTTGGATCTTTCTACTCTGGATGTCAGTTTAATTGTGCTACAGTCTGTATTATTTGATGTGTGATGTGAGTACATCATCATTTTCTGAACTAATCCCAGAGTTGAGAAAGTCCTTTTGTTTTCTGGTACTTGCTGTCCCAAGGAATGATCGTTCAAGGAACAGAAAATGACCTTTCTGTGTTGCTGCTCTTTATGATCAGCTAATTGATTTCAAATAACAGAAATCATATAATATTACTTTTTTATGATCAGCCTCATTTGTCTGCATCTGTGCCCTATGCCTTTTGTATGTGGTGTTTTTTTTTTTTTTCAGTAGGTGGCTAATGGTACATTGGTACTCATACAAATCTTTCATGTGGTCTTCTCTGGTCATAATTTTTAACTCAGATCCACGGAAATTTTATCAGTATTTTTTTTT
>NW_009208534.1:0-2335 GCF_000690835.1 Fulmarus glacialis
GAATCTCTGCTCCGGCACCTGGAGCACGTACTTGCCCTCCTTCTTCACTGACCTGGGTGTTTGCAGAGTTGTTCCTCTCGCATATTCTCACTCCTCTCTTTGGCTGCAGGTTGTTGTGCAGTTTTGTTTTTCTCGCCTTCTTAAATATGTTATCCCAGAAGTGCCACCACTGTTGCTGACGGGCTCAGCCTTGGCCAGCGGCAGGTCCGTTTGGAGCCGGCTGGCATTGGCTTTATTGGACATGGGGGAAGCTTCTAGCACCTTCTCACAGAAGCCACCCCTGTAGCCCCTCCACTACCAAAACCTTGCCACGCAAACCCATACACAGCCCTTTAGTTTTTCAGTTTATGGAGCTTGCGCTTGAGACACTGGACATGTAGTTTAGCTAGTTCCTTGTTATAGTCTCTGAACTTTGAAAGTTCATAGCTTTTGGAAGCTTTTTGTTTATAAATAATGTCTTTTTTCTGTTTCCAATCCGGAACAATTCAAATGCTGAATAACTGTATCATAAAAAATTAGAGTTTATATTTTTATTTTCTAGGCTTTTGTTGTACAATATACAGTATAACATAGATGATCCTTGTAAGAGTTAATAGTTAAACAGAGACAGTACTCTGAGAGAGGTAGGAAATTTATATAAATGATGACTCTAAAAATATCAGTGATTTTCATAAGTTAACACTGGAGAACAATTATTAGGCAGTGATATTATAAAAGGAGAACTCTCAGCAAAGTTATTCCCAGTAGTAAAAAGAAATCTTGTTGATAGGGTTGCAATTTTAGTGGCAGTAACTACAACTGATTGAGCAATCTGCTGGGTGCTAATTTCACAATCAAAACTTTTTCTAATTCCCAAAATTGAAGTTGGCGTTATTCAAACAGCCCTTATTTTGCAATTGTTAGAGTATATTTACTTGTGCAATTTAAGTTGAATTTAATTATTTCCTTGTCATCTTATACTTACCCTTTGCAAAACTTTGTTGTGTCTATCTTTAAACTGTATGTAAATATGATGACATGATATTGGGGTTTAGGTGGGAAGAATGCTTAAGGCTTACTAATAATCTATTTTCTTACATGAGGTGTCATGTGTAAAATGTATCATAGACATTTCTGACAGGTTCCACCCCCACAAATATGTGTTTTAAAAAAAAAAAAAGTCTGATTATGGCATATTGAACTTATTAGCTAGAAGACACATACACAGTCACAGACCACTGAGAAAACCTTGCAGAATGCCAAACATTTTTAGCACTGTTTTTTGAGGTGGCAGTTCTTACACCAAAATTAGATGAAATCTTAATTTGGAATAAAATGAGTGGGCTAATTTTGAAAAGCACTGTAAATCCCATATGCTACAAATAATTCTAGAATGTGTCACCAGCATACCTATCTTTGAAAATTATTGGTAGCTATTTCCTTGGGGTGCTGGGAGAAATTTGCCAATGACTGCTGAGTTAAACTGGTATAGCCTCGGTTTCTTAATATAAATCAGACAACTCCAGGAAGCCTCCTATGGGGTTGGGGAAAAAAGAACAACTTGTACTTTGTAGGAGAGAGCAAGTTTCTTTTATCAAGGTGTTTTGACCCTGGAATAGAGAGATGAAAGAGAGAGAGGAAAAGCAAGGAGGGGAGGGGAGGTAGAGACAGATCCTGACCAGCAAGAGAGCACTGCCATCCTTTTCCATTTGAGCTCCGTTTGTCTAACTGGTCCTGGTAAAGCATTTGGGTAGCTTTGCATAAACAAGAACAGTTTCATTTCATTCTTGGGCATGCTTTTGTTATTTTGTTTGTTTCCTCTTAATTTTCGCTGTCCATTATTGGGGTGATACTCTTAAGAGATCCAAATAGTTCACAGATTTTTCTTCAGCCTTTGGAAAAGATTGGATTTGACTTGAAATAGCCAGTGATATCAGGGAGTGTGTATTAGACGATACCATTGTCACAAAATATTTTCTCATTTTTATAATTGGTCAGATTTTTATAATGACCTAATGAAAGTTGATGCAAACAGATTTTGAACCAACTGCATATTACCTGCGCTGAAAAACAAAATTCTGATGCTTCTGTTGAAGTAGCGTTATGCCAGTCATGATTCCTTTCATAATTTGATTTCAGCTATTCCCTTGCAAATAAGTAAACACCCATGTAATCACCCAAATAAGTCACCCATGTAATTAATGAAACTTAATCCTTAAATTACCAGTGTTCATAGGCTAAGCTCATAAACTAAAAGCTAAAACATATAATAAATTCTGGTAATGAGAACTTAATAGATATAAGAGTCAGAGATTGATTTATTCTTTTTTCTTTTTGTCCCCATGAGAAGGGTACC
>NW_009208534.1:2362-41682 GCF_000690835.1 Fulmarus glacialis
TGTGTTGGGAAAACCATTATAATCTGTAACAAAGCTACCTTCAGGTCTGTTTCTATGGCAACAGGAGCATCAGACCAGCAAAGAATGGACCAGAAAGGAGAGAAAAGCCTATATAAAAATAGTTATAAAAAGCACATGCATAGTTTTGGCTACTTTTTTTTCTTTTTGTTTTTTTTTTTTTTAAGAAAAAAGAAGAAAAAGCCCAAAACTTGGGAGTTTTTTGAAACCTGGTTATTATGGTCGCTATTTAGGTTAGACCCTATTGGCATTGGAGAACTAGTAGAATAATAACAAATTATTAACTTTGTGGACATTAATTAAGAAGAGTTTATAAAAAACCAAAATCTCAAATCTAAACTTACTAGAAGCAATATAATTTTTAAAGTGGTTTTTATGTAACTCCTCTTAAAAAAGCATTTTTTGAATCTTAGGGTCTTCATTCTTTTTTATAAAAGTTATAATGAGATGGGAAATGATATCTCTTTTGGTCTGCAAATAGCCTTTTCTCCTATCTAACTAATTGCTTTATTATCATTAAATTTTCTTTTTGGTGTCTAGTTGCAAGTATGTGAATTGTAAATCACTACTGGCAGTCCATGTGGTCAATATAATTCTTCTCTTTGTCCTTGTGTTGCCAGAGATTGGATAAGACCATGTGAAAAAGAATAAAAAAGCTTTTTCCTCCATCTTTCAAATGTTTAACTATCGTCATCCCAGTAGGAATGGTGCCATCCCTAACACTAATGAAAAAAGTGTGGAATTAGTGCAGTTTACATCTGAACTTGATATTAATACCCTGATACTTCTTGAAAATGAAATCTCCTGATCTCTATTTTTAGCCAAGCCAACTTTTATAAGGGTTCTCTCATTGTTTCACAATTTCAAAGGAAATAAATCTAGTTAAAAAATGGGATGCATATTTACCTGGTTGACTTCTATTGTTGAAATTAACCATCTTTATTTAGAAAAGAAGAAACCTACTGAAAATATTCTAGCTCTAGTTTTTGTGCTTTAGATATTCCTTATACATGGTTCTACAGGTGCTTTGCAATGCGTTGCTGTTTAGAAGTCTGACTTCAGGAGCTTGAAAGCAAGCAAAAGAAGAGTCCAAGTAAATTAATGTGCATAAGTAACACAGCAAAACACTGTTGCCATATTATTGAAAGAATTTACTGTGTCATTTCTTTATAGAACTGTGGTACCACCTTTTTTATAGCTTTTATTTCTTTGTCAAGTGTAAAAATATATAAGCCTGATCACATTATTTCAAAAGGACATTACTAATACAATGACTTGGAAAACAGCTAGCAGGTGCAGTTGCATAGTTGTGATTTTGTGAAATGAAGAACAAATCATGACTGTTTGATTGAATAGGGACTTCAATGAGCATAAGTGAATGGTTACTTCTAGTGTGTTCGTGTAAGTAGAGGTTTATAAAAATTCTGATATACCTTGTCCAAAAAGTAGGACAACCTGACTGCAGTGATGAAGTTTGAGGGAGTTAGGAACAGTCAGGCATAAGAATATATATAAAACCTGCGTTATATAGGCCACATGTATATACATGTAGTGTTTATGAGGAGAATTCTTAGTTTCTTTTTTTTTTTAGAATAATTTTCTAGAATTTTTTCCTAGAATCTCTTGAAATCTGGGATTATCCCAAGTTATTGTTTTCTTCCTGAGAAAATTCTTCGATTTAATTAAAGATAATTTGAGCCCTACAATCCTAGCATGCAACAGGAAGAAGACCTGGCTATCTCTTCTTATAAATAGCTTTACGAAATCCTTCCTTAGTCAAAATCCACTTTTATTTTTCAAGATCTATATTAGTACCTACAGATTGACCTACTTACGAGTAAATGAGTCATGTTGTATTGTTAAATCTGAAGTCTAAAATCCCATTCCTCAAGACACATTAACAACCTTCCTTTTTTAACATATTAAAAAGCTTTTTACTTCACTTAATTAAACTAAATAAGAATTTTAATAACCAGAGATTTAAATTTGTGTGGTTGTTCTCAAAGTTTATTTGTTTTGTCATGTTGACCTTATTCTACCAAGTGAAATTCAGTTCTCAATCTTGAGATTTAACGAAGTCAATACTCTGGTTTAATATTGGCAACTAGAATAAGAGAGTTGAACATTCTCTGCTGCATACTGCTGGCATCCTCTGCTGATGTGCCAATAGCTCCCAAATGGCTCTGGCCTCTGAAAGGGTGCAAGAGGAAGGAAAATGCTTTTGGAGAAGCAGAAGCAAAAAAGATAGGAGGACAGTGAAAAAACCAGAAATGAAAGCAGTCCTGTAACTTTTAGGACAAATGTATAATCCCTCAGAGTTTTGTTTAACATCTGTTACTTGTATCTTCATGTGCCAAGAGCATGATTGGGCCATTCATGAAAATAAAAAGAACTGTGCAATCAACAGACTTTGTTCAATATTCCTGCATAGAGGGGATTTGCGATAAATAATGTGAAAGCCTTCAAACGCAAATGGGTTTATATTTAACATGCTTAATTTAGAAACATGCCACACGGAGGTAAAATTAAGAGAAATAGAAATACACGTCCATTTTTTTTTAATTTGCTGGAAGAGCATTATAGAATGAGAGGGGTAGAAAATGTTCTATTCTACCATTCCAGACTAATCCTTTGCTCTTATGTGAGAAGGTACAGCTGTTTACTGATCTTACAAGCTCAAATCAAATCAAAGTGTTTCCTAGTGCTTTCTATTTGGCAATAATAAAGCCTTCGGGTCAAAAGAGGAGACTGCTTCTGGGCCAGAATGTATACCTGAACTACTCCAGACTATCGAGGAGATACGTTTATATCTACATTAAGTCACTTTAGTGACATAATAGTCCAGAAATGGCTACTATAATAGAAGTTTATTTTCAAGTAGTTCTAAAATGAATCAGGAAAAAAGTGCCATTTTAATTTTTTTCACATTAGCTGTCATTGGACTGCATTTTATTTTTTTAATCTATCTGTTCTTGTGACAGTAGTCCATTCACTCAGGTTCATTACTACTTGTTTTGCCAATACTGTTGGGATACATTCCAAGAATTTGGGTTATTAGTCATTGCAATAAAAGACCAATGCATCTTAATCAATACAGGCTTCCAAAAATTAAACATTTCCACAAGTTGTGGTTCAAAATGACCACATTTAAAAATCGTGTTCCTCCTTAATAAGTACAAGATTTTTTTGTCACACATGAAGATATCTTTAACATGAGTTGTTTTTTTTTTTTAATTAAGGCCTTGTGGCAAAATTTGCCCTACTCTAAGGAGGATGTGAAATTCCTCCTCCATGCACACACATCTGACATACACACACAGATATCGTTCATTTTACATGCTCATTAGTGTTTGTGTTCACCAGCAGAGTCAACAGGAGCTGCAAGTAGGCGCTTGGTGCTTTTGAAAATTAGGCTAATAAATCATAAACACCTAATCTTCAAGTGTGTTATATGCTGTTTAAAATAATAAGGTATATGCTGTTTGCACTGGCTTTTTCTTATGCAGTTGCATGCCTATTTTTGCATAAACACTATCGCCGAATGTCATAAAGTATTTATGGTGCCTATATGTTTAAAAAGCATTACAGTTACACTAATATCTGGATGGAAAAAAATCTCAGTACTGTAAGTAATACGGCTCAGCATACCGATTTTAAGAAATCACTTATTTTTCAAGGGAAAGCTCCCTGTATAAATGAGAGCTGCTCTGAATTGAACGGGCTAACAGTTGAGTTTTGTAAAATGTACTGAATACAAAATACTGCTTTGGAAATCATGATGGTAAAGACAAATTCAGGAAAAGGTCTCAGAAACAGTGGGTTTCTAGGCATTTCTAACATTAGTACAAAATTTGCATCTAAGTCAGTGGGAGTCTTTTGAGTGCCTAATGAACTGTGCTTGATTTACAAACTTGGTATTTAAACTGTTTCTTTAACACAAAAATAAAGAGTATGTAAGATTACAACTATAATAAAAACTAAAAAGACACAAAATATACTATGTTGCATCTATTCAGTTCAGAGCGCTTAGGAAAATGTTGATTATGTAGAAGTGTTCAGTGCCTCTTCTACAAAATCCCAGGCAGAAATACCTTTGGCTGTGGTGGTGACGGAATGAACACACTCTGCTGCTGTAGTAACGATGTTGAATGATGCGTATAAAATCGGATGAAAAATTTATAGTTCATCTAGTAGGAAATGGAATATGAAATGATACCATAGGTATACGGTGTACTCCTGCTGTCCTTCTGGTTTAGGAGACTCAAATAGCCACAGTAAGGACAAATTTCTTCTGCAGGTGGATGTCTCTGGCAGAATTATGTGTGACCGCTGTGATCTCTGTTGGTGACTACCTGCATAGGGTCACGATGATGAGCTGTGCATTTGCTGCAAAGTTTGTTGAAGTAGATGTGCCCATAAGCACCATATATTTTGCCTAAAATACGGTGTTACACAGTCACCCCCATCCTTTTTTTATAAGCTTTGCAGCTTTTATATACATTTTATTCGTTGTGATTAAAAAGAGGTGGAGGTGTAAATAAGGCCAGTGGCAGGAAACTGTATGTTCCAAAAACTTGCGAGAATAATAATATAAAAAAGGAGACTAGGAAAAAATGCTTTAGCTGGGTTTCTCCAATATCCCTGACCTTGTGCAAAATCCAAGTATAGCCAGTTTTTAGAAGTCTGTTAATGCTATTCTAACTTAAAAGATAACAACTTGAAAGTGAAGTCTGTCAATAAAGGGAGAAAACTAATAGGTAGTAATAAAAAACCAAAGAAAAAAATTGGATTGAATCCTTGCTAATGATATTCCATAATTAGATTTCCTTAATGGGTGGGTAGAATAATCTATTTAATTGTAACTATAGTTTGTGGTAGAGCACTGTGCCTTATTGTGTTATGTCTCTATAGTGAAACAACCAGCATTACTTTTGTAATAAATGCATTTTGAGAAAAATGTTCTTTTCTCAATTTACTAGACATTATATATCACCTCGTGAAGTTTTTCCTTATTCTTTCTAATGAGACTGATCTTTTGATCCTTTGATGGAAAGGGATATTGCACCAACATTCTCTGGTTTTTGGCCTTAGGTGTTTTCAAGTATATGCTGCTATTTAATGATTTATCCTTGACTGGCATGCCTTATGTTGAGATGTTCTTTATCTACAGCCTAATTAAACTAAATCATATACCGTCTGTGTCTAGTTCACTTAAAATGAATTGGACAGATTGACCTCCTTAATACTCTTCAAAGCATGTTATTAGTCTGTACAGTCCCTTCAAGATAAATTGTCATCTCTTGAGACAATACTTAACTGTCTGCTTGAAAAAGGTTAGAAAAAAATGCCCATCTGCATCACTAAGATGAAATAAAAATGTGTATCTTTCCACTTATAACAGAAACTTAAAACCAAAGCAAACAGTAAACCCCTGTGAAGTTACATCGGGTGCAAGTCGGAATACAACCACGTTACAACACCTGTGCAGCTCCTCCTGATAATAACCTAGAGCTGGGATCCCGGCGTGTGGCGATGGAGTGCCCAGTGAGCGTGGGAGGAAGGGTGGCATCCTCATGCGTGGCAGAGTGCGAGGGTCTGGTAGGAAGCAGAGGAGGAGAGAGATGCTCCCCTGCTCCCCTCTCTCCTGCACAGCCTGCGAGAGCCCCGGGGCTGCCAGTAGCCGAGCCGGCAAGCCTGGAGCCCTGGCTGGAGCGTGCAGTCACCTCTCAGTGGTGCGGATCTCCCCTGGGCACGTGGACTGAAATTTCTCATCTAGCGTTACGGCAGGTTTTCAAATGTCCTTTAGGTTGCATTTCATTTTTATATTTGTGTGTGCTACCCCAAGATCATATTCTGGTTTCAGCTTGTACCTGTCAGTCTTCACAGGTCCTTTTTCTCCTTTGCCTCCAGATTCATTACATCCTCAATTTATCAGTTTCGTCGTGTCTAGCACAAAGGTACTTTCAGTTTGGGATTCTGCATGTTCATTTCTCTGAAAAATCTAATAAAAGTTTCTAATGAGGTCTGTGGTTCAAGATTTGTCGTCTTTGACTACTAAGCAGTCTTTGACACGCTCCTTTAATTTGCATTCTTCCTCAGCTTTTATTCTTTTAGGTCTTTGCTTTGGGGGTTTGTTTTGATTTGGTTTTGTTCCTTAGTGTTCATTTTCTTGTTCCATAGCTGTGTTACTCCTTCCCCCCTTTCCATGGGGCTCCCACAGAGTTTCTGCCCTGACCCTTTCCCGTCTTTGGGAGTCACTGTTGGAGCTGGCGTTTTGGCATGGTTTGCTCTATGCTAATGACGATGGCATCATCATCTTCTCTGCTGCTAATGTTTTTCTGATGCTCAGAAGTTTGTTTTCAGAGCTCTTTGGGGAAGTGAAGGGTCTCTTGTGCTGGGTGTGAAAGGACCAGTTGTCTACAAATAAGCAAGGGTGCTCTTAGTACAGATATAATATTTTGCTTAGCTAACAGATAAACAGATACAATGCTTAATGTATCATGATTTGACAAATGTTCCATACTTAATACTTAAAATGAGGAGACATGAAAAATCTTTAAGTATTTTTGCATTTCTTATGTAACTTTTCTAATGATGATTAATAGCATTGAATTATTCCATTACATCTGTGCTTTAGGTAGCTTCTTAAGTTTTAGCCCTTTTTAAGAGATTTCTAGGCATCTTTACTTGAATAGATAGCAAAAGATAAAATCAGTAAAGCATATGGACTGCTGATAGGTTTTTAAGTTATGACCTGCCTCCACTGACATTGACAGTCAGATACAGAATTCTTTTCCTCTCTATAATAAGGTAAACTACGATTTTTGATTCTGCTATTATTATTAAAGGGATTTCCCTTGACTGGACATTGATAGTGGTATTTTCCTTAAGTTCACTTCAGTGTTTGTTTGCTATCTTTAATTAATTAATTACATTTTAAACACAGTAATTTAGCCTTTTATTACTCTTTTGAGCCCTAACTCTCCTCTCACATTGGACGTCTGATCAGGAAGTCATCTTTAATACAAAGCCACTATTTTGCCCTTCTCTATGCGTGCAGATGGTGTTTCATTTCTTGCTGGAAGTAGTCTCTGCAGAAGACGCTGCCAAAGTATCTTTATTAACTAGCTGGCAGAAGTTTTGGGCAATTGACCACTTTTCCTTCAGATGATAAAATCATTTTGTCTGGCGAATCTTTCAGATTTTTTAGTGGCCTTCAGAGTTCCTTTGCAGCCATCCTTAGAAGAATGGGGGCTGGTGATCACAGCAGCATGCTACAGGTCTCGTCAAGGAGAATGAATTTTTTTGAGATTCTGCTAATCATATTGTTCATAGTTCATGCAGGAGAGTGAGTTAAAAAAGTGGAAAAGACGGTGAAATATACAACCAGTTTTTATTCTCCAGATTAATTTGTTGTGAATAACTGTCCAGCAGACTTAAAACACTGTCTGCCTTCGGCAAACAGTTCTTTAACAGCATGGTTGAAGCTAAAGCACCTCGTGAACTGTGCTTCTTTACTGTTT
The DNA here is from genome assembly GCF_000690835.1 of Fulmarus glacialis. Lineage (NCBI taxonomy): Eukaryota > Metazoa > Chordata > Aves > Procellariiformes > Procellariidae > Fulmarus > Fulmarus glacialis. Next base: position 9,904 of record NW_009208534.1, read on the forward strand.
TGGGTTTTCCTTTGGGATTTTTCACTGCCCTGTCGCATAACCTGCTGCATCCAGAATCCTCTGTGATTACATACTGAGATGCTGTGACTGTACAATAATATTCCACAATTTTCTTTAAAACATACTTAATGATATTTTAAAAGAAATTTAATTATTCTGCAGAAAAGAAAAATGGTTTTTTTGTTTGTTATACAGAACAACAGAGAAGACAAACAGTAATTTTTGCTGGCTGTTTGGGTGATTCAGTGAAGGCTGATGGAGTATCTGTTAAGCACTTTGAATTGAAGTTTGAGATTTAGCTACAAAATTCATCATCCTGCAAGAAAGAGGAAAATTTAATCTCATTGTCAATATGTAAGATGAAAATTTACTAAAGCTAGATGTTACTGTGAGTAAATTGAGTTTGAATTCATTAAGAACCTAGAAACAATCATCAAGTCGGTAATGAATGTAGTAAATGCAAAAGCAGGCTTTTAATATTAGCACAGATTTTGTTGAGCTTGCTGCATGCTTCTTACTGCTACCTGCTTATTTTCCAATTTTTAGGCTGATTTTGTAAGGAAACCGCATGTGGCTTGTCAGGACACTTAGTCTATCCTGCAGCTCAGTCTTGTGACTTAAACCATGTTCCATCAATTAATTCATCTGACAGCTTCTTTCTCCTGACTGTTTCCCCACCAGTTAGAAATTCCGTTGTCTGATTTTATGCTGAGGAATTCCTGATGCTCTTCAGCCCTCTGCCTGCTCCGAGCTGCTGCAGCACAGCGAGGAGTGGGTGTTAGCATGACACCTAGCATTCTTACAGCACCTCTCACAAGCCTTCAAGGCACTCCACAGTCATCAGCTCTCTCCATGTCCCTGCAAGATAAGGCCATCTTACCACAGGTATTTTACAACTTGGTAACTAGACACAGAGAAAATGAGTCCTGCCTGGATCATAGAATGAATGGGACAGAATTCCCATTCTCCTGATGTCAGATTTGTTCTAGACCCCCCATGTTGCAGAGTGTGCGTGTCTGTAGCTCTCTTTGCCTTCACAAAGCGCTGTGAAAATAAATGGTGTTTGCTTCTCATCCTCAGGAAATGTTTATGAGGATGGGGTTTTTCCTTTTAGAGGAGAGAGAACTGGAGATTGGGAGAATAAGTTTTCTAATCAAGAAGAAACCAAATCCCTTCCTTAGTAAGGGCTCCATTTGGGTTATTATAGTGCGATATTTCAGGCATTTATTTTAAGGCTATGTGAGAAGATGGTATCTTTGAAAGATACTGAATATTTAAACGAGTGTTCTAAGATGTTCTGAATTCTCAAGGGACAGATTAATAACTTCAAGCTAAAATATTTCAAAATAAGAAAGATATATTCCAACGAGTTTTTTGCCTACTTAAAATAACCCAGCTGTGAAACTGGAAGTATGTGGTACTAAGTGTTCTTTGTTCAGAGTTTAAAAATAATTCAAAACCCCAGAGATCTGGAAGCAGATGTCTGTGCTTCAGGATCCATAAGGCCCCAACAATGGGAATATCTCATTGTCAGCGTACTGATTTCATATTCATGTGGTACCCATTTATTCACAGAAAAGTTTCTTTTTCCACTGGTTAAAGCATCGTTTTTAGAGATAGGGGGTTTGGTGGTGGTTTTTTTAACTTGTTCCGTGTGCTTCGGATATTCATTGCTCCAATCTGATCCAGCATTCTCAGATATATAATAGGTAGCTCAACCTTTGTACCACAAGGTTATTTCCAACAATTAAAAACCAGTGGAAATCATTTTGAGATCTGTTTTCCCGCAGCCCACCGGGCACTGCCGAGCCCTGCCTGCCCCAGGCTCGGGCAGCTGCGGGGGCTGGCAGCATGGGAGAGCAGGACGGCAGTGAGAAATGGGGCTTCTCCCACCTGAGTGTAGAAGATGCCACCTGCCTGGGGTTACACAAGATCCACGAAACATTCACTTGCAGGCCGGGTATGTGTTAGGCTCAGTTGGCTCAGTATGCACTAAAAATGATAATTGCCTAATATAATGTTGGTCTTTGCATACGGGTGCCTGATCCAAGCCCAGAATATTCACTGGATGTGTTGCATATACAGTGTAGCATAGTATAAAGAGCTTAGGAAACTGCTCTTCCCATACCACTCTTCACAGTGTTCCATTAGCGTGACATCTCCAAATTTCTTGTTTTAATTTTACTCTTATTTCTGTTCTTTATTCCTTTGTCATATTTTCCCTCTAACAATTCTAACGCATTCAGTGACGCCATACATATATGCCCCTCTTCTGAACTGAAGACTTACATTTTTAAATAGATATTGCCATTTTAACCTGCAGTTACAAAAATAAATTACCATTTTATTGGCTTGACTACTTACTCTAAACTGTTCATTTCATGATGCTGTGGGCATGATAACTGAACTGGTAATATTTGAACACAAATACATGTTTAATCAAGGAGCATTATAGAAAGCTTTAGGGTAAAGATTTAACATGAAATGTTTCTTTTTCATTAACACTAGAATAATTAATACTTCCCTGTAGTGTTTTTCATCCATGGCTTTTGTCATTGTTCATTTTTTAACCTGCAGTTTATGAAAAGACAGTTATAATTGTTTACGTTATTCTCTGGAGAGGAGGTTTTTAAACAGGTAATTGTAGTTCAGAAACATTCAGTATTCATATTTCAAGCATTATTTCAGTCTGTGTATTCAACATTTCTTTATTTAACAGAGAAAGCTTTGATTTAAAAAGTACCTACCTGATTCACAGTGTCTTTGATTAGATAGATGTGAGAATGTTATCCTCTTGTTTTTAAGGTAGTTACTTAGTATTGTCTTGAGGCAGGCTGAAAATAAACTATAATTTAATTGTGTTAAATTAATGATATATATTTTTTTTTCAGGGAAAGACTTGAGTGAATCTCAAAGAAAAGCGAATAGTTAGGCATAAAGTAGTCTTCCCTGTTCTTCTGCTTCAGATTTCTCTACTAGCCACACAAAGCTATTCCGCACGTTGGATGACGAGGCTGGTGGAGACCCCAGGGACACTCTGGTCGTCTCCTTCATTGAGGTTTTGTGGCTGGTGCAAGGGTGGGGACATTGATGGACGGGTGCAGCATGGCATAGATGGGGGTGTCATCTGCTGGGGTGGAAGTTGCAACTTTATCCTGAGCACAGCTCAGATGTTTTTTAATCCAAAGGGGACCTGAGGACACGTCATTTTTACCTACTGTTTATTTTTGGGAAAGAAAGTTTTCCTGGAGAATCAGCACTACATGTCCTAAAGGCTGTAGGTAGAGCACAAATATATGTCTCACTAAACACACAGTGTATTGACTTCATTTTATATATTTGGCTCTATGCTTTCGGGGGCTAATAATTTTACAGAAAGTGGATTATTTATTCTCTGTACTGTAAAATCAAAGCTTTGCGTATGTTACTGGCTCAGTAGGTGACCTGCTTTCTAAGCTCTTCCTAATTTAGGCCATCAAATATGCTATACAGGGTCCTGACATTGTTTAAAAAATCCAAAAGTCCCACAATGTTACATATTTTAGGAGATACTGGAACATATCTGTACTGAGAGTGAGTGTTGGGTCTGAAACCTGCTATTCGCTGGCAGACTAAAAAGAAAGTATAAACATTCAGGTCAATAAGAAGGTTGAACTGCATCTAGAGCAGAAGTCATACATAAGTGGTATATATATATTGACAGAGTAGCTGGTAGTAAAAGGAAAAATGATAGGCTAAATGATTGGATAAAGTCAGTCAGACAATTTTAGATCTATACTTTATTAGCCTCTGTCACCATCCATAGATCATGAGCACAGATGAATGTGTTACATCTGAAACACTGGCCAGAAGATGGAATGCAGTAATGTAACCACACCATATATAATATGAAAAAACAAGTGCACAGCTGCTGGACTTTAAGTTAGTATCTCTCGATCATGCATACTGCTTGAATTTTACTTTTGGAGCATTTGAGAATTGCTCTTGTTGCAGGGATTTGTTGGATGAGACTTCAGTTATTTTCTCTTTGTTTTATAAAATGCGGTATAATACAAAAAGTAATAATGAGAGAAGAGAAAATCTGACTAATGAGATCTGTATTTAGTCTGTGAAATATGTGGCTCAGTGGTCTTAGTGGCACAGACAAATGTCGTATTTGATCAAACCTGTTGTGATTCTTTCTCTTCTCTTTCTCTTAGTTGTAGGTATTTACTAGTTTGCTGATAAACAGGACAGTTGCATAATGTAAAATCTCTGGACAATAGTTTAGTGCCTTCCAAATGAAATTGTTTTGTTATTAATTAAAAAAAGAAGGTGGGAGACCTTTATTTTGCATTTTTTTTTCTAAATTCATTTTTGGGGGTTCTAGAAACAGCAGTTACTTGAAAAATCTTCAAAAAAAAAAACCCTGGCTATGCTGGTATAGCTTCTGCTTAGAGAATCTGATGTGGCATGTCAAAAAACAGGTTTGCTGTGACCTTTGAAACTGCCCAGATGACTCAGTAAGAAAGACTTCCACTGTGTCTGGCAGTAGCTAATGAGTTAACTGAATTGCGCTGAACCAAGTTGTGCTGTTTTCTGTAGGACAGTATATTTTGGAGTATCAGCTGGTTGACAGGCTCAAAATTTACTCTATTTCAAAAGAACTTTGATACTGTGATACTGTGATAATAAAACATCTCTAAATGCTTTAATGTAGTTTTACAAATAGATAGATCATATAATACAGGGATGAGAATGTGCCTGCTTCTGTATATGGAAAATGGTCTAGTTGTTTTGGGTGCTGCTACATTATAGATAAAAATGCTGTATAAATGCAGCAGTTTATACGTTGTGTACTTAAACTTTTATTAAGCTGTGATAAAAGCTTTTCTTTTAATGTTGTATTGCTGTTGCAGAGTAGCCTCATTTGTTGTGCCTGACATGAAATATGTAAAAACTAAAAATAATAAAACAAGACCTTGCTCTGTCATGCTTAAAGTAGCTGTGGGAGTTGAATGGAATGAGACTTGATAAATTAATGATGCTAAGTGCTGAAGGAAAATGGAAAAATGATGAATGTAAGTAGAGAGGTGCCAATCTTTAATACTGTGATTGATGAGCCAGGCACATAGGTAATGGCAGAAACTGTGGGCAAAGATATAAACCAACGGGTGAATTTAAAGCAATTGGGTGAATTTGGGACTAACAGTAACAGTGGTTAACAGAGACACATTTGTTTTAATTGCTTTTAAAAATATGTTTACTTCAGGAAAGATAATACGATTTTGTAAATATTTAACGCATTATTATTCCGTTTTTTTATCTTGTAACCAACCATGTGTTATATTTTACTGCAAGTCTAATTTGACTTTTTCTAACTGACATTTATTATGAAACTATATTTTTGTTTGAACTTGAACTGATATTATTTCTGGTTTTCAATTCATTTTTTCTTACATAATGGATTTTTATAGATTTCTGTGCCAGATTCAGTCAGTCACGATCAGCTCTGGGGTTTTTTGTGGTCTGGATTTTTTTCACCTTGCTCATAGTAACCTAGTGACAGGTTGTTTAATGTAAAGTTGAAGCCTGTTGCAATGCTGCATGTCAACAGGGGGGAGTCTTAAGGCATGGCGATAAAGTAAATGGCATAGGTGCAGAACAAGTCTCCCTAGTTTGGGAAGTGAATTTGGTTTTGCTTTGATTGCATGTCAGAATAAGTCCACGTTAAAGCGGGTCAGACTCTTTTGCCTTGCCCCCCATGCACACATAGTAGGTAGAATTGATGGCTGCTCTCGGTGACAGCAGAAATGATGAAATACACAGTAGTGGTTGTTGCTGGTATTTCTAGTATCAGATAAATTAGAAGGAACTTCACATTTTGTGGACCTCATCTCTTTTGCGACTTGTCTTTCTCATAATTTTCTTGTAATGAAAGGATGTTACAAATTGTCAGATAACTTTTTGAATCAGAAGATCTCCAAAGAGCAGCCTTTAAGTTTTCACCAACTGATTTGCAGTAAATGGCTAAACAGTTCATTCTCAGTAGCTTCAGCACTGCAGTGCAGCTAGACTCGAGTATCATTCATGGGACAGAATAGCTGTTTATATAATGTATTGGTTTGTGTCTGATGTTGATTATATCTGAAAAAAGATATTTTATTTTTGTACTAGGAATTGTTTTTTATATGTACAACTCCTCCGTGAATTTGATGGACGTGCCGTGAATCTGATTAGGATTGTAGCAGCCGCGTGAGGCTTAGTCCTACATCTTCATACATTCTGTCCCCTCCACTTCATGAAGTTTACAGATTTACTGCATGCTACTTTTATCAAGTGATACTTAATGTTAGTCTTGGATCAGAGGGACTACAGGACATTTTGCACCATAATTGTAGCTATGCTGTGCAAAATATACAATCCACGTACAGCGCATTGAATAATACGCAGAAAAATACTATGTCTGCTTGATGCAGTGCATCTTTATTTTTTTTAACAGATAAAGCATTTGGTGTAAATCTGAAATTCATCAATTTCTTTTTGCCAAAAATCAAATGCCCAATGAAGAGCAGTGTATGAAGTTCTCAATGTAAACTGTAACAGAAGCATTTATGTTAGTATTAAGCAACTTCATGCTAATTGCATTATATTGCTATCTACTAACTCAGATTATGCACATTGTAAAAGTGTTACCTGAAACCATTTGTTTTCTTTTAAATGTGAAAGTTCATCTGGAGGACATCTGTTATTGTCTCCTTGGTTTTGTTTAATTTAATGGTGAGGAGAGATTTTCTGTGCTGAAGTGAGGTTTCTTAAGGACTCTTGGAGACATAATGTAATTTTTGGCTGCCAATTTATAAATATTTGCTTTGCATTTAAGTTTTTCCATGTTTTGCACTTGAGGTAGTCTATTATGGAAGGATTTTTCTCCCCAGTTCTTATATTTTGTTTTATCTTCAACTAAAAAAAACACCTTGAATTTCCTCCAGCTTCTTCTTGATAGGCTGTGAATGTCTAAATTGTTGCCAGGATGGTCACTGTAGAAGGAAAGATGTACATCTTACTGACAACATTAATTTTCATGTGTTTCTGCAGGCCCGTCACTTGACCAGTGCTAGCAAAACTGGTTTTCAAAGATTTTTTTTTTTCTTTTCTTTACTCCTCAAGTCAGTCTTCTACATGTTTATCATATCAGATTTTTCTTTCGGCAGGATTAATATTGTGCAATTCCATGTGTACCTGGGATTAATTTTAATAATTGATTTTAATGCAGTGTTACAAATGCTTAGCTAGCAGTGCTAGAAAAAGCCTATGTTAATCTATATACTGGATTATAGAGGAAGACCAGTTTCTGTTCTTCTTATTTTTAAACATTACATTACTTGCAGATGAGAAAAAACGCACTTATTCTGCTGTCATACGTGACAAGCAATTTTCATAGATGCCTGCTTTGTAATCCCTGACTAAACATTGCACTGTAATGCCTTTTATGAATACAATTTAAGATCTTTCCAAATTTTTTATTTCCTCCATAGTCATATCAGTCTGTAGAGCTCCTAGCTAAAGGCCGTATCTAAGTGGTACATGATGCAATGAGCAGACAAGTGTCTAGCCTGACTTGCCTCATGTTGGCAAATTAATTACAGTTGTAATCATTGCAGGGACTCCCAGTACGTGTTTTTTGACTGAATTTTGTAAAACCAGGAGAGAGCCAAAATGGCACAACTTTTTCTCCTTTGTTAAGAGAATGAAAAAAAGCTATTTGTTTATTTTTCACTCTTCACTTTTTTGTCTGTTGGATGTACATTTTCTGTATAAAATGGAACTAGTAGTACTCAAGAGGATGAACTTTAAAAATGATAGATGACATTCATGGCAACATGTAGGACACCATTAATTTGCACTGGCTGGGAGATTTCATGCCAAAGAGAAGGAGGAAGGAGAAACGTGTGCGGAAGAGTCTCACTTGGAAAGTAACTTGGCCTTGGTTTGTTAGTTTGTGTTACCAATTACACGGAGGATATAGTATTTATAGGGGTTCACAATGTCTAGTGTAGGAATATACTGCAATGCTTTCTACAGCTACGAAATCTTCACAGTCAGAGGCTTCACTAAGGAATGCTCTTACCTGCAAGTGATTTCTGAGAAATAAAAAGTAGGAGTCTAAACTTGTTTTCCCTTTGTTGGAAGTACTCTGCCAGCAAAACGCTTCTTTGCAGGCTTTCTTCCAAATGAAAAGCCTTCAGTGTAATCTGGGAAGCTCCTTTGCCATCAACAGCCTTGAAAAAACCACTCTCATTAAAGAAGGAGACAGAAAAATGCTTATTACCGAAACCTGTGTCCGTGGAATGGCCTCAGGATGGGCATACTCAAAATATCTAGCTAGGAGATGATGTTGCAATGTTACTAAATGGTTTGGTGAGCCCTTTCTGTATTTCCATACTTTTTTTTGCTTTGAACAGTGCAGAGTTAATTACCAGATATTAAATATTTATAGATGATATTATTATTCATTGCTAAATGCTGTAAGGACTTCTCCTGATGCTGCAAAGCCGTTGAGACTCATTCAGCCTTAGGAGGAAAGCAGCCATGAGGAAATCCTCCTTTCAGGGCTTCAAGCACTGGAGCTCACCCTTCTAATGTGATTACAAGAGTCCTTATTGTGTTCAGATTTTTGATTAGCAAACCTCAAAAGGGTCAAATTCAGCCCAAGGGACAGAAGATTTGTGTCGGTTCTTATTTTTAATCTAAGTGTACTCTCAACTGTGGTCACAGTGAAGCACTTTTCTCCCCAAGTAGTAGCATTGAGTTTTGGTTTTAAATCACAAATAGTGCTGCCAAATGTCGGCGAATCAAGAGGCTGTGCTAAAAGCCTGTCATTCTTGCAGGGATTTATTGTGCGCCGTTAACTTTTTCTTCGAGTTTCAGTATTGTTTTCTGAATTTTTAATCAGCTAATAAATAGCAACTGCTACACTGCTATGGAAAAATGTTATGGATCAGACAGCTTGGCTGTGATCTCTGCCATTGTAAGGTCAGGATTTGAGGACAAAAGCTATTGTCAGAGCATCTTGCACATTCAGTCTTAGCTGCTTATTTATAGTTTTTTTACTTTACTCAGAGGAGTGACTTTTTCAAAAGAGAAAATACTGACTTGCTTATAGAAAAGATACCAAATGCTCTATAAATACTAACGAGTCTAATGTCTCTATATTCCTTGGTCTGCAAAATTTAACGTGCTTGAATTACTTTTCTGAAGAAGGGTTATTTAGACATATGGAAAAACATCTGTTCAAGGCATAAATAAATAGTGTTTCAGTGGTTATACAATTTAAAAGACCATTCAAGGACTCTGCCTTATTATCTACCATGATACGATTCTGGGTATGGTTTCTTGAAGGTAGCGTTTTTCACGTTGAGGTGTAAATTTTGAGATAAACATGTTTGAATCAAACCCTTCAATCGTTAATGGAATTTGTATGTACCATCATTCTGTGGGATTTTTGTCTCTGGAGAAGAAAATTCTGCCCTTGTTGTGAAATGTCTGCCTAGTTTATAGGTACTAACTTCCATACTTCTGAAAAGACAGAGCTGACATGAAGAACAAAAATGAGATGGTATGCTTAAGTTATGCATATTTTACCCTCGTCGTTGCCTTTTTTTTTTTTGTGATTAACCAATGTGTAAAGTATCAGGCAAAAATGAATTATTCAGTGAGTAACTTTGAAGACAATTTGCTCAGGTGTTTCAAATTTGCGTCTGTCTCTAATAAAATTTGTCAAATGAGGAACAATAGGACACCCCACAAGTTCTTGTACGAGGAAGCTGCTGAGTCATGAAATTCTGACTGATTTTGAATCAAAAACTTCTCAGACTTCAGAAATCACTGTTTCTGATTTTGTGCATGATCAGCACAGTTGTGCCATTATACCAAAATACAGAGATGCATAATTTTGTAATGGACAGGGAATTTTTAAAATGTATTTATTAGCATGTATGTGATTTTTTTAAAATGTAGGTTGTAGAAAGAGGAATATAATTTCTTGCTTTACAAATTACAGAAATGCAAGTATACTGTTGGCCTTGCATTTAAATGAGCTGTTGAACTGTGACATAAGGAACTGGATAAGGTGATGACAAATATAAAGTTCTTGCACTGTGGCGTTCATCATGGCTGCAAGGCTTCTTTGCAACTCTGATTTTACTCCTGTATGTGCCTTTCCACAGCTGTTGAGCTTCATCCTGCCATCTTTTCTGGAGTGATATTCCATAGATGAAGTCCTGAATTGCAGTATTTTGTGTGTTAAGTGGTTTTGGTATTTGGTCTGTGATGAGAGAGACACGCAGAAGTTTGCATTTAAATTAAATACCTTGTAAACTCAGTAGAGAATACAGAAAGCTCTTCCAAAGGACAACAGAGAGCACGAGAGAGGAACCTTTTACTGTAAAGATGCCTACAGTTAATGGTATGAATACCCTCCCTGATGATCAAAACAGCCCTCTTAAAACTATTTAGTATTAAAAGTAAGGACAAAGTATTTAGAGGAGAAACCTTTTAAAATGACACATGCCTGTCATCTCTAAAAAACCTTAGGTGATTGTAATTGCTCCCTGTGTAGTCTGATTTTCCTGAACAGTTCTTCTTAGATCCCTTTCTTCAGGAAAGACAGAGTCCTCTCTTCCTTCAGGAAGATCAATGTGCAGTGTTTAAAAACTCTGCTGTTGAAACATCAATGCAAGATTCCAGTGAAGTTCATCCAAAAAAAAAAAGGGGGGGCGGAAGGATGTATGTGTCAGAACTTAACCTGAAGTAAAGGTAAAAGAGAGATGCAGAGCTCTAGGGTGTGCAATACCCTGGGACTGACAAACTTCTCTTAGGATTTCCTTTTCACTGTTCAGGAAACACCCTCCCGCAGTATTCAATTTCCACAAACAAATCTGTACAGAAGTTAGTGGGGTTGGCTTTAGATTTTGAACCATATTTTGATGTATATGGATATTACATCTTCCTGTTTGGAGGCAACACATCCAGACATATAAATGTCTTGATTTGGAAGTATGCTGAAGTGTACAGATGCTGCTGTGAGAGGTGGGAAGGAGTCAAGGTGCTATGTAAATAAGTGGGTAAGGGTTTAGTGAGAACGTGTAAGGTGTGCATTTATAAATTTGTGGGTTCTTCCGGTAGCATTCAGCATTTTAGAGAGGAAATTAGAGTTCTGCATTGTGAGGAGGAGTGGGAAATGTAAACCAGGTATTATTCAGGGCCTTGCATATTGAAGCAGCTCGGAGGCAAGAACAGTAGCAAGCTGCATTCATTAGCTGCGTTAATAGCTTCGCTGCTACTTCACTCAGATTTTTTGGCAAATCAACTCATCTTTATGTGCTTGAATCTATCACTTAATAGTTGTAAAGACCTTCATTCAAACCACATTAGACAGAACTAACTGAGGGCAGGTTTGGCTTTACAAATAAAACCTTGAGATTTTTTCATTTTTGCTGTTGTCAGCAGTCAAGAAGTTTGGGGTCACAAAGACGCTTTCTTAAGACTTAACATGCTAAATGTTATCTCAACTTGTGGCTGTGGTGGCTTCTGAAAAAGTGTTTGGAGTCATTCCCATTTTTCCCTGCCTTGATTCTGATTACTTCTTGGACAAATGTGTATCACTTCCCAGTATGAATAGTGTTCAAGCTACCACGGATGTCGAATTGTTTGACCTGATACCTCTGCACTCAGGGTCACTGCTTTTACAGAGAAACCAGGGCATTTCAGGTGAGGTCTTTTCAGCCTTTATCTCATTTCATCTTCTGTTTAAGTGAGTGAGAGAAGGATGGTATGAGCTCCAGCAGAGGATAATGGGGAAAAAAAATTAAGTTGTATCATCTCTAGCATGAGCAAGTTGGCCAATAATGAAACTTAAAAAAACTGATGAGAAGTTATTGTACACAAATATATTAATGTAAAATAATTGTCGTGCAACCTGGTATCACACAGTGCAATGACAATGACAACATTACCTATTGGTGTTAAGTCCTTTATCACGTTAATGATGCACTACACCTAGCCACGTTTCAGCTCCATCGGAAAGCATAGAAACTACATTGTAGCTTGTAATATTAAACAATTCAGCATATTGTACCTATCAAGAAGTAGCAATACCCTTTTATACACCGGGAATTTGTTTAAATTACTTCTTCTATCTGATCAATGTTAAACTATATATTGTAAAATGTATTCAAGGTGGAAAGGATACTCTGTGTTGAAAAGTTTATATGTTCAACAAATAAATTAATAAATTACCAAATATTAAAACTAATAAATTAGTTTTTTAAGCAAGGCATATACAGCTGTGCCTCTGTCTTTCTAGAACTCCTTTTGAATCCAGATCCCTGGATTCAATCTTTATTGAAATGATTTATATACTGTAACATTATGTTGAGTTGTATCTGAAACAAAATCTTGCCCCATTTCTTCCTGGTCATAAATCACTTTCCAACAGGATCTTTTGTTTATGCACTTTCTGTAATTATACTGCAGTTTCTTCATTAAAAAAGAATGAAGAAAAAATAGCCGGTAAACACCAAGTCCCTTCCAAATTTTACTGTCTTTATAGTAATTAGGAAATTACAAATCCCTGTGAGTACAGTCATGCAGATCTTCTTTCTCCATTTGCCAACTCAATCAGTACTATTCTATACATGAAGAACATGAACAAAAAGGCAGCAATCAAAATCAGTTGATTCAATGACCACCTGTTTCTTTTAATTAAAAATAATAATTTAGTGTGAATTCCAGGAGGGGACTGAAAAATCTGCCTTTGAATCATTTTTGAACTGTGGTCAAGCTGTCATCTCCTATACAAGCATAGAGAAGGAAATAATTGATTCATAATTGTCACTATTAATTAAATAAGATATTTTTCTGTTTGTGTACCTTAACTCTCTTCAGATTAATAAAGAATAGAAGTGGTCTTATTAGCAGTGATGGGAAAAAAGATTTTTTGGGGGTTTTTTGGCTGGAGTGTCATTTATTACAATGAAAGTTCTACAGAACTTGAGAATCAGTCTTCATCTCTGAACGTAATTCCAACCCTTGAACCCACAGATGAATTGGCTGTAGTTTGGACTTGCCGTACTGCAGCTGCTTTCAAATGTGCTGGCGTGGGTCTGCAAGCAGCACGGCAGTGTTTGCACAGCGCTCTGCTGTGTGTATGCATAAGCTCAGGGTTCTCCTACCTCTGTTATCTCTGAAATCCGTCATGAAAAGAGCCTGCCTCTTCTTTTCTCCATTGCATCCTTGTTGTACAGTCTTAAAGACGAATTTACATTGGGTTTATTTACCTGTATTTTTGCTTAGTCTTCATTTTCTTATCCCACCACTACCTTCGTCATTGTAGAGTTGAATGCAGCTCTGTTTATGCTCTTAACACCCGCTCGTATGTTAAGGTGTGCGCGTGGTTTCCCGTCCTGCAGATGTCAGTGGGATGAATGCTTTCTCTGAGTTATTCCTTAGAGTCACTCCAAACAGTGAAACTCCAAATTCTGCCTGGAGGTAGGATTCCTGGAAAGAGTCAGTGTATAATTTCTCACCAAGTAAGAAAGCATGGTTATGTCATTCCTGTGCTCCATTGCAGGAAGGCGCTCTTAGTAGCTATATGTCAACCTATGGAAGATTTTTTTAGGTGCTTGGCAGATAGATGTGGAGCTCTGTGGAGTCTTGCAGCTGGGGAGGAGTAACCGCAGGAACCACTGCAAAACCCAACTGATCTGTAGTTGGCCCTGCTTTGAGCCAGGGGTTGGGCTCAGTGGTCTCCAGAGGTCCCTGCCAGCCTCAGCCCTTCTGGGATTCCGTGATATTTTTGACTCTTCCGGCAGCAGAAGTCTTATCTTTTACTGTCCTTTACTGAAAGCAAGAAAACTTTTCTACATGCAGCTCTGAGAGAGGAAATATCAAACAAGCTTTAAGCATTTGTAGATTTTGTAGTAAGAAGTGATATGATCTTTATACCACTGACTTAATAATGTTACTAAATCTTTCCCGGGAGTCTCAGTTTCTCTTTGCTTTCCCTTTCCCATTCGGTCAGCAGCCTCATTCGGTCAGGAAAGAACAAAGCTGGTGACCAGTTAAACAATGACTTTTTGCTGTTTCTTGCTTCTGGGCTCTGATCATCGAAGCCGTATTTTAAGCCCTGGAAGTTATTTCCAGTAGAAGCATCTGGCTCCTTGGCTGTCGCAGCTACTCTAGGTTGAAGCCGCTTTCTCAACTTCAGATGCCAAGCAAATCACCGAGATTTTTGTTATCTCAACAGAAAAATAAATAGCGGACAGAAGAAAGTTGCTCAAACATTGTATCTGAATGGGGTCTTAGATATTGTAGTTGCTGTTTGGAAGGTGTTTAGGAAAGCTGGAGTCTGAAGACGTTCATAAATGAAACAGAAGTTTGCCTGAGGACAGCGTGGGATGAATGTGGGATTTGGCTCCACACAGAAGAAAACACGCTAGGTTCTTCTTAAATATGTTTCATTAACTTGGTATTCGCTTGGGGAAGTTACAGCTATTTCAAGTAAAATATATGCGGTACAAATTGCAATGGTTTCATTGATCTTTTAAAGCAGCGTTCCTACGATCCATACTTTAAAGACATTTGGAGGGGGACGAAGAAAGATGTAGGATTCAGTGTTTCTAACGCAGTAGGAAATGTTTAAAGGTTGTGTATTAATGTGGAGAAAACAGACCCGCCAGTCTTCCAGGGCTTTTCTATTGGTAAAGAGGAACGGTGATCTCTTATCTCTTATAACGATTTGTATATGGTTTTGCATATATTTAATGTATTGTTTCCCCTTCTATTTTCAATAGAAATTCAAACAGTTAGTACCACAATTTATGCCACTGAGGTTCAGGAATTATTTTTTTCTTTTGTCTAAATGAAGTAATTTGGGATGTGTTAAGCTTACTTTTCCTTTACACCTTTTAAGCTAGTAAATAAATATATTTGTAACTGTTTGGTTGGGGATGAAGATCAATCCTGTGGTTCTGTCATGGAGGTAGGAAATGGAAAACTGGGTACACTTGCATTTATTTCCACAAAATTGTTCTTTGTTGTTGTAGACCCTGATACAACCTTAGGAACTTGCAGGTCATCTGCTGCAGAACTCCTCTAAGTTATTTTTGTAATGGAAAATATAATCTTCCCTTTCTCCAAAAATATTTTTACGCTTGCATTTTTGCATTTTCTGCTTCTTAATGATCACAAAAATAGCAGATAGATATGGAAAACAACCTTTCATCAACCATAGGCAGTTTAAAAAAAAAATTAATCTTATGTCCTGCCTAAGGCCTTGTTAATGTATGTGTGTTGGTATTAGTGACTGAAAACAGTCATTTTTCCCCCCACCTTGATCACTAGTACAGGCTCTGGCACCGCCAGATCTGCTTGCAGTATTGATTTAAATTCCTTCCAAAAATCATACCAGTTCTAGATGTGTGACATAGAAGATGCCAAATTAAAGACGATACAGATACAGTTTCAGAGGTTTTGGTCTTAGATACATGGTTCTGGTGACACAGTTATTGACACTATCAAGTGGCATACTATGAAAGGACTTCAAGAAGTAATAATTTGATGCTGATTTGTATGTAAAATCTCCACTGATGCAACCTCACATGAGGTGTTTTTTGTGTATTTTATACTTAAAAGTAAAGTGATGATTTAATGCCTGCAAAATTATAGTCGGTCCAATGTTGCTATCAAGGGGAATAAAATTCTAACCAAAAGGGAGCTTTCAGAAAGAATTCAGAAATATAATGCTCATAAGCAGTTTTGTAATGTGTTAAAGCACAGTTTGACATGTGCTGCTGGTTAACCATGCGCTTTCAATTATTGCACGCCCTCGTCTTTGAGCCGGAAAAATTATGGAATGATTTCTCGCAGGGGGGTGCTTTCCATGGCTTTTCAATAAAGGAAATGGCTTCATTTGTGCTAAATAAAGAAAAAAAGGCAGGAATGGTGGCAATAATGCTGCAGGGGGGCAAAATGTAGTTCAATGGCAGTGCATAGATTGAAAAACGTACGGTTTTGGTGAGATGCCTCCGTGTTCTTCTGCTTCCCTCTGCTGGAGTGCGGCAGGATTCCTGCCCGTCTCCTGGCCAGGCTTTGGAGCTAATCCGAACCCCTTTTGGCAGAGCCAGAGGTGTCTGTCTGGGCAAGTCACTTCTGTAAACTCATTTATTTATTTTTTAAAGGTTTCTGCTCCTTTTTTGTTTTTCTTTCAAGAGGTCCGCATAGTGCAAGTCTGTGCACAACACAGATCGCCGGGTCAGTGCGATTCTACAGCTGCCTGTCTCTGTATAAGCATGTCTCAGCTTTGGGACTAATGAATAATATTTTGATTTTTTTCAGAGCTATATGGGGTGTAGATGCCCAGCTGCTATTCATCTTTATAGGGATGCTGCACCCATATATGTCATTACAGGCTCTGAAACTCCTGTCTATTGTACTGCAGTCGAATTGCAGAGCACTGCCTAGATTTCTGCCAATTTTAAGTTTTTTCAAAGACAAATACTTAAATGTCTGTGATATCGATTGCCCAGAGTCTCCTTTCCCATTTAATTATATTATATTGCATTCAGTTATACTTATAAAAATGGGAGATTGTCTTAATAATAGCAGAGAATCCACTTTTTAGCATGAAAATAACATGAATTTTAATAGAGCGTATCATTCATCACTACTTAACAAGTGCTTTCCCATTGCTTTCCCATTGCCGCTTTCCCCCTTCATAATTTTGATGGATTTTGGAAACAGAAGTGGGTTTTCCCTTTAGAGTTTCACAATTAATCTATGCCAAGTTTAGTGCAAAGTTCAATTCTCTTGCAAATAGCAGCCATTATTTGGCAGTTCATCTGTCATATCCTGGCTTGGCTCCCTGTGTTTACTATGAAATATGACTGCCAACTATGCTTTGGGAATTATTGAAAGTTTACATTGATTAAAAGGGGATATCTGAAGAAAATTTGCAGGAGCTTACCTCCGAGTAGTTTACCTCTAACTGAAAAATACTAAAGACGATGCTATTTCCTCAATAATGCATGTAAGTCACTTAATGCATATTTAACATCGGGAATTATTAAACTGTCTTAACAACTAATAAGTGTTAATTGCTGTTAATAATATAAGTAATGAATACTGGCAATGTGATAATTATTACTAATTTAGACACTTATAATTAAAGTGTAAACTATAGATTCAAGGGTAGTTCTAAATGCATGAGAAGCCCATGTTAATATAGGGAATAAGATAAAAAGGTTTTATCATCTATGATGGGTGTATAGCGATGTCTTAGCTTTCTCTATATGCTCTCAGACTTGCTTGCAAAATAATAATGTTTTGTATACTTCAATTTACCAAAAATAAAACAAAGCATAGGATTGAAACAGAAAAAAGGATTAAATACTGATGAAGAGTGCTCTTTCTTATTTGTTAGCTTTTAAATATTTTTGAGGTTCTTCTATTTACTTCTGTTAAAGGGATTTTAAAAGAGAGATTTCCTACATGCAAAGTTTCCATTTCATCAGTAGTTTTGGTACTGTTTTCCTCTGTCCTCTTTTTATGCTGTACCTTGAAGAAGTGTCTTTGTGTGTGCATATAGAATAATAACTAATAATAGTCAGAACACACTTGCTGCTTTTTTTTTTTAAACGTACAGTAGGCATTTTCACACAATGACAGAAAACTAATATTTATTATAGAAAGCAAATGATGATTCAAATTATATACATTGACTTATGCAGGGCCAACTTCAGAGTGTGATCCAACTTGCTTTATTTATTCATGTGACTGGTTTTATTTCATTCTTCTATAGGAATGCCTTTGCTGGTACTTTGTAGTTACATGCAGTTAGGCGCAGGAGTACATGAGCCTTTGCTTATGTAGTGCTGCTTTGTTGCGAGTGCAGTATAGTTGTCCTTACATGTCACAACATTTTTAAGCCGCACACACACCCCTGCTTAACTTAATTACCATGTATATTCTATTGATTGGAATGGAATTATTTGGTAGTGATTGTTATATAATTTTAGTATAATATACAGGTTCAATGTATTCAGTAGACATTCACTATAATAATTTCCCATCGTTCTTTCCCCTCTATATCATTACTTTATACTCATAAATACCACTTATGTCAGATGTTAAACACAACTTTAAAAATCTGTTTGTTCAGTGTCATTCTTAGAAGCTGTGGGTTTTGTCCTTCTCAGCAACAGATGTGTTTACCAAAGTAACGTTTATGTGTATATATTTATAAGGCAACAAGTCCCCTTATATCTTCTAAACAAAGCAATTTAAGGAAGAATTAGCTTTAAAAATGTGTTTTAAATTGTTTGGAAGGCATATAGTCAGAGTCGTTCCATCAGATAACCCTTTAGTAAAGCAATGTTCCCATGACCCTGCACCACAAGACCCATTGGCTATATCTTTAATAAATAACGAAACAGATGTTCTCTGGAGCATTGAATGTCATTCCATTTAGGTTAACTGTGTTTACAAAATAAATATGGTTGTCAGCAGTTTGCATTTCATATCTCAGGCTGTATAATAAACACAACTATTGAAATAGTCTCAATTTGAATTCTTAATGTGAAGCCTTTACTCATTATCCTGGATACTATATAATTTCTATCTGTGCAGTGAAAACTACTGGTTATAGATTCATGATAAAACTTAGAAAATTCACACAAAGAATGCTTACCAAAACAAAAAAAACCTTTGCGAAGTGTAGTATGGCAAAATACTAAATTTTGAAGGCAAGATTTTGTCTTCTCATAGTCATATTTTTATGAAAATTACTGTTAGGAGTTCCCAAATTTCTTGAATTTCTTGAGAAAGCACTTATACTAGAGGAATCTTTTATTTTTGAAGAAACATTTAGCAGGTTTTCCATTTTGTATAACATGCTGTGCTTTGCTTTTGATTTTTTGGAAAGCTTTTATTGGCAGATGCAAGCTGAAAAGTTAGTTTATTTTTTATGACAATTCAATAGTTCTTAATAAAGCTATATTAATATAAAATATAAACAGAAGAAAAAAGTTTTGAGGTCTCATTTTGCAGTTGTATTTTTGTAAAGGATGTTTTAATGCATGAAAGACCTGGCATTTCCTAATTTCCATGGTCTTTCTGTTAGTGTATGAGGCTGTAAAAATCTGAAGGAAAAAAGAAAGAATGTTAGCAAGAATTGATTACAAACCCCAGTGTATTTTTTAATGAAGAAGAATTACTGCTCTTCCCAACTTCTGATCAAGATTGTGCTGTGGTAGTTTTTACTAAAATGCAGAGGTAAACAGTGTTTCCCAAAGCCGTGTTAAAACATGTAGTTGGGACTGGAAGTGGTCATAAAGGATGTCAAAGCATACATGATGTGCACAGAAGTACAGGACTATCATGCTGTTTATATTGGCAATGCACATCTCCAAGTGTTGGGAACAAGCTGCCCGAGTCTGGCGTACTGTGGCTATGTATATGTGGAATGAGCCTGATGTGCGTGAATGTATTGAAGTTGTGATTTCTAACTTCCATGTAAGTGTTCTTCGTTTTCCAAAGGGGACCTCTAGCCCTAAAGAAATAGCAAATGTATTTGGATACATCATACAGTCTTTGGTTTTAAGTGATTTGGGTATATTCCCTTTCACTGGTCCTAAATTAGAAACCATTTCCAAGCTGCTGGTGGCCTTAAAATGTCCTCACTATAAATTTCTCTGTTGGAAAATCAGATGGGAATAGCAGTCTCGGTAAAATATTTGCTGCATGCCAAGTTAGAATTTGTTCACTTTCATTTACAACAGTGTGTATTATAAATTTGCAACATTTCAAGATGAACCCATCTTTGAGATCCTGATTTTACAGTCATTTGACTATATTTCAGATCAGCCCCTCAACATACTCTTACCTCCCTCCTCTCCTGCTATTTTTTGTGTCATCATTTCAGAACGGTGAGGATAACGCACTGTAAACAAGCAGACAGTATATGACACTTTAGCCACAGGCTGAATGCTGTCATTATACTTTATGTGTATGTACAGTCAGTATTTGCAAGTTTTAGCGTAGGTGAATCACAGGAACAAGCCTGCGTTCACTGAGTTGACATCTTCTTTCTTACACCAAAGCAAGGGAAAAATAGGAACGGAGGCCAATATACCTGCACCGATGTAGGTACCGCTATAAGGACTGTGAATAAGCTACATGCTGAAATATATTTTTCTGTAGCGTAAGTTGCAAAGCTGGAAAGTTTTTGGTATTTGAAGTAATATATTAAAGGCCTGTCAATCTTATTTTTCATGACTTGAGAATCTCTTTCTGTTTTTTCCTTCAGGATCCCAGAAGCAAGCACAAATTTAAGATCCACACATATGGGAGCCCAACCTTTTGTGACCATTGTGGGTCACTGCTTTATGGGCTTCTGCACCAAGGGATGAAATGTGACAGTAAGTGAAGTTTTTCTATGTTACCAAAAGAGTATTTTAAAAAGTAAGTGGAAACACTGGGTAACAGCTTCTTATTTCTTTTCTGTGGAAAATACCATTTCAAATGTCAGCTATTTATAGTATTATTATATTTCAAGTGGATATTTCGGTACTATAATAATATACTAATGAAAATCACCTCTGTTGCTGAGAACATGGTGTATTGAGTTTGATGTGGCTGAAGAGCATTTGCCGTGGCAGTTTTGAGGAAGGCTGGTTTCAGACTGGTCAGGTGAATACACTGTTGAAAACTGAAATTTCAGTTTGGTTGGTTGCCAAGGTCCAGTATTTTCCTTGCCTTTCATTTGTCTTGGAAGTCTCCTGTTAGAAAATCTAATAATCAGTTTAAACCTAACTCCCTTCATTGCTAATGCCGGCACGAATGCTCTGTTTTCTTAGTCATATTCCCAGCCAGTCTTTATTCCATTTTCACTTTTTTTTCCTTGCACTTCATTAACGATATATTTAGGTTTCTGAAGTAGATTATTTTATTCTCTGTTTCATTCGCTGTCTACAAAATGTATTGTAAGATGGAAACTAGCCATGTCGTTCAGTTGAAAAACATGCAGCTGTAATCTGAAAGTCTTGCCAACAGTCACGCTTTGTAATCTTAACTTTCACTTTGCTCAGTATTTGCAGTGTAATCATATTATTAGCTTCTCATAGATGTCTGAACCATTTTTATATCCACAGCTTGTGATATGAATGTTCATAAGCAATGCGTAATAAACGTCCCAAGCCTCTGTGGCATGGATCACACAGAGAAAAGAGGAAGGATTTATCTGAAAGCTGAAGTCACTGGTGACAAACTGGAAGTAACAGGTACACAACTCATTCAACTCATTTTGGAATTTTGCAGGGCTTATAAATGTATAATATACACGGGGAATTTATGCACCTTGGTCAAATCTTTGTGTATTAAAGCCAGTGACGGAGTATTTCCCTTCAGAATTGTGAGGATTTCATTCAACGTGTCCTTGAATCAAGGAACTCTATGAACTGGTGTTCATAAAAATAAAAAAAAAATGAAAGCTGTAGTAATAGCTTTAAAAACTCAGGAATATTAATTAGAAAATCACTGTAATGTCAATTTTTTGTGTAGGAAGCAGCCCAGTAGGATAGCCGTTATTCCAGTTCAGGAAGTTAGCCATCATCTTAAGAACCCAAGAAATACTCTAAACTTCCATCAGCTGAGGAGTTGTTTCCTGCATTTCAGAGTATTTAATAAACAAAGGCAACTTGGATTCAATCCCAAATATTATTCCCAGTGAGTTATAAAATAAAAAAATAATCACATTGTGTAAGGTTAAGATCATTAAGATGGGGGGGAGAGAAAGAGAGAGGAAGGAAAGAGAGGGTGGCAGTTCATTTGCTTGGAAGTGTTTCTCCCAGAATTTATGAGTAAGCTTTGGTTGTGCACACACACGCACACACCCACCGACCCATTCCAAGTCTGAAGTTGCAGAAAAAATTCTGGAAAATGTATTTTGCAAGTTGAAGGACTGTTTTGTCCCCCTAAATAGACACGTAATAGGTTGTTTAACTCCGACAGAACTTCCTTGTGCTGTATCAGAAAGTGGAGTTTATCACTCAGGATCGGCACCAGAATTTGTATTTACAGCATATGTTATGTTTGTTCTGTACGTGCTTTCTATTTTAGCTGGGGCCAACTGATATTTAGTGTATCTTATATCTGAAGTGTAAAGTTGGTAGTGAACCTTGTTGTTGATATTTCCTTTCTGTTGGACACAAATATACAAAAATGTTCTCTGCCAATCAGACGACAGTGTATTTACTCAATGGAGCACAGGGCAGGAATTAGGATGGACAGAATTTAAATAAGGGAAGGAATAACAGAAAATTTGGGTTTGTTTTTTTTTTTAAAGTAGAGGCAAGTCTATAAAACAAATCTAAATTCTAAAAGAAAGTCCCAAATTTTTATGGCTCAGAACTTTAAGGAAATTTAAAAAACATGCTGTAGTAACTAAAATCAAAATAAGTATGATATAACTTAGGAAATGGAGTAGAAGCCAGTCATAAACCACAAGTTATGAAAAGCTTTTACCTCAGGAGAGTGGATGGGCTAGTGTGTCATCAAGGTGACCAACACTGCTTCTCCAGTGAAGAAAACTTACAGGCAACACATCTTAACGCATCACATAGATGTACACTGATACAGCTTTAGAATTGGTACTGCAAGAAACTGAATTCACAACGTCCACACAATAAAACAAGACACAGGTACAATGCCGTTATCATTGCCTGTTTGGTGTTGCAAAATGGAATTAAATTCGAGGGCAAAGTTATAGCAGGACAAAGGAGCAGGTTTCTGAGACCATCTCAACTTCTGTCTTTGTTTCTTGATGCAGTCGTTGGCAGCCTGTGGATGTTGAGTGCTGTGTATTGCCTCAGCGTTGCTCAGTTGAAAGGCTGAAGCCTATTATATGCCAAAAGGATGTTCCTTCTACCTCTGCACTTCTTTGGGGAATGAATCTCAGTGGAGACCATACCCCTTGTAGTCAACATAAAGGAAATCAGACCATTGTCCTGAATTTTCACAGCTTATAGAATCAGCAAACTTCCCTCCAGTCGCTGTATTCATTCATGGCTTTGTTCTCTCTAAATCCAAATACCTCCATATTCACCTGTCAAACCTTGTAAAATGCATTGAAAAGGAGAGATATGATAAAATTTAGTTAGAAAGGATCAGAACGGATCCCAAGTGGTACTTAATTGTAGCTTAACTTTTCAAATAGCTTCCTGTCGACATAGGAGGGCTAAATTTGTCCAAGGTACTGTCATTAACAGAAAGGTGGTTTCACTAAGTAGTGAGACACTTCAAAGATAGTGATGCAGGTTCTAAAAGCAATTGTACCATGAGAGAGAACTAATCTGAAAATCACCCAAGTGACAAAATGTAATATTTGCATTATTCTAGGCTGCTTTGCAGCGAGGTTCTTAAATGTGGCTTAAACTTTCTGACATAATGCACATAATTTGACAAATAACATGTACATATTTTCTGATGATTCAGCAGGTTTATAATCCTTTTAGGGACAAAAACATTTGTCACAAGTCTTTGTACCAAGGCACTATAAAACAATTACATAAATAGGTATTCTTTTAGTTCACAATTTTATTTTAAAAGGTCTTGTCTGAAATATGAATATGGTAAAATTGTTACAGATATTTTGTAGATTTTCTTTATAAGCTCTTTTTGGTGTGAGTGTACTTGGCAAATACTGTTACTTTTGTGTTTATAAATGAAACATTTCCATGTCACAATAAGGTAGGTTTCTGGACAAGAAGAAAAATGTTTACTGTAACATTGTTATAGTTATGTATATAACAATTATGGTGCTGTTAAGTTGTTTTGGTTGAGGCTTGTCAGCATTTCCAAGCTTTCGAAAGTTTCTGTAAATAAAAATGACAGTAGCCCTGAAAGTAAGCTTCTTTTTTTTTTTTAATAAAAAATGCTATACAGACTAAGACCAGATTGGGTGAAGTTTCAGATACCTTTTGTGCATGTTTAACTGAAAATTAAATTAGCAATTGTCGGTTAGTTCATGGACATTATTGCTATGCAAAGATTTCAAACTCCTTTTCTCCCAGTAGGGCATTGCTTCTAAAATACTTATTGACAAAACCTTTGTTAGAATATACAGTTCGCAGAGCTGCCAAGCACGATACTGCTACCTTTAGGTTGAGGAAAGGAGGTGAATTAGATGTCCAGGAGGTTTAGGAACACCAGGAAAAATAATCAATGATTGGCTGTTTGGTTTGAGCCTTTGCCTGAATCTTTTTCAAAGGAATTACTCTGTAGGTGTTGAACTCCTTCAGCTGAATTCCTTAATATCTCTGCTCTGCATCCTGTTTTGGTTGTTAATTAGTTACTGCTGATTCTTTCATAGCCAGCCTTGATTGCATGCAAAACATCTGTGCTGCTAAACGGAGACATGCCACTCCGGTTGGCATCTTGCAAATACCTTCGATGGGCAACTCAACCATCCCAGTTCCAGCCAGGACAGCCCATCGAGGGTGCAGCACACACTTAATGGCAACTGGAAGATACAGTCACTTGCGGGGGGGACACTTGAGTACGTTGCAATTTATCTTTACTTCTGCGTAATTGCTTTGAGGGTTTTGTGGTGGCTTTTGTTTCCAAAAAAGGCCACAGTACATGCTTGCTTACTGTTTTCCCGATAAAATATTGTAAATAGGACTGGGGTTTTTTTCCCAGTGAATACTAGGAAAGAGGCAAGGCAGAGTACTGCCAGATGGAGTTGGCCAGTGGTTCAGTCAGATTATCTAAAATATCTAAGTACTTTGGCAGGTTTTGAACTGAGCTAATGGTGGGAATGATTCAGTCCTATATGTAAACATACTTAATTCTGGTTTACTAGGTCGGATCTTCAATCTGGGTGCTTAAAGGTAGACATACAGTCTTTTCTGTGTGAATGTTAGAGACTCTGCAGCACTTTATCACAAATAAGTAGGAATTTTGTATTGGTATACTTTGCCAAAACCATGCCATCTTCCCAGTGCTAGTTAATATGCTACATTCAGTGCTCATTTGTGTCGCAATTCTTAAATATCAATGGTTTATTTTATAGCTACTAGCTTGAGAGTTGCATTGCGTATTAATAATTTATTGCACTTGCAGTAAATCAGCTTGTTAGTTTTCTTTTTCTAGGAACTGTCTTGAATTGCTTTTTTCTGAAATCACTGAATTCATGACCCTTTCGTAGGCTGGACTGACTTGAAGATGCTTTTAGGCATAGTAAAGCAGTTTTTGCTATTCTTAATCTTTTGCTATTCTTAATCAGTGCTTTTTGCACTGAATTTTCTTCCTCCTGATGTGCGTTAAAAGTTTTGTCACTCTTACATTTACTTGTTGACCCATCTTATAATTTGGGGCTCTTCTGAGTGAGTTTGTAGGTGGTTGAATCACAGTTTTGATTTTTTTATTTTATTTTTGAATTATTTTTATAGTAAGTAAACAATAACCTTTGTGAAAAAATAACCCTGTCTGGTGCACTGACATATAAAAAGCTGCCACATTATTGGAATCCTAAACTGTGACCTATCAGTTGCTGGGAGTTGGATTTGACAGCAGCTGACAATAAAGACCTGCCCTCCCGACACAGCACCAATTTAGAGGCAGGGTGTTACCGACTCGCTGTCAGCTAATGCACCCTACCGTTAAAAAACATTATTAAAATATATATATACACAGCCCAGAGTTTTCAGGGGTGTTAAATGTCTTTTTATTAGCTGAAAGAATACAGAAAATCTGGGTTTATTCTTCAGTGATGCTTCTGTTATTTAAAAGAGGAGGAAACCTGGCAGTGATCTCTGCAGAGGTTGGGAGCACATAACAGGCTCTCCAACAATAATCTCCCTGGGAGTTCTGTACTCCCCACCGTGCGTTCTTCAAATTATTTATGAACACATGAATGCTGAGCCACCCTATGGCACTGCATATTAATGTCTTGTCACACTGCTTGCTGTGGACAGCTGGGTTAAGAGCCTCTGCCCAAACAAGCTTGAGAGACAAACTGGAGAATTTTGGCACATTTCTAGACTCTCAGAAAAATTGTTTCCTTAAAAGTCACCCCCACACACACTGTAACAATTTTATTTGTGATTATCTAGGTCAGTATTAGTGTCTGTCTTTGTTAGCATTAATTTCATATATTCATATATTCATTTCAATATTCTGCAACTGATTTTAAAAGGGAACATATATGAATATTCTGGCTATTTGACCAGCTTTTAGTACCAAATACCTATAAAGTGATCCCAAATAATTACTTGCATGTGGGAGGCATTTCTAATGTCTCAAAGAATGTGAATCGCATGTTTTATCTCACTAAGATCTTCTCTCTTTTCTGGCATTCCCAGAATCTGCAGGGTTGCTGCGTTCTTTACAGGAAGAGCTGGGCCTTTAACAAATGCCAACCCTAGCAGCAACTGAATTTCATTCATTAAATTAACTTTATCATGAAGAAATAGGCAATGCATAGTATTTAAAAGAAACATCAGTTTTTCATAAATGACCGTCTGCATGCATATAAAAAATTTAACTAAAATGCTACATATTTATGTTAGAATATAAACAGATAAGAATTAGAAATGTAATAGTCTGAATCCTTTTGCAGACAATTTGCTACATCTTGTGTTAAGACTTATGTTTTATTAAGTAGCTGTCCTACCCAGTAGTACATCTTTTTTTATTATGATAATTTTTATAAAAGTAATCTTATTTTACAAGTAAAATACAGTTGCTCCCATGAGATTTCCAGTTGAAACTGAAACTGGAGAACCTATTGCAGGCACAAGTACTTATTAAGTAGCATTAGAGATGATGGTACATTTTTTGTTAGTAGGAGAGAATATCTTAATAAATGCAGAGGAATGAAGTATCATGCAACATTGGTTCATTTTTCACCTTGTTCTTGGAAGGAAATTAATCATGTGTGTAAATCACCTGTGAAGTGCAGGCGTTCCAACAGTCTACATTCATTATGTTGCCAGCTTTCAGGATTCAGGAAATGGGGTGTAATGAGTAGGCACCGGTCTATTGGAATATTGAAAGAAATTTTAGTTGGGCAGGGGAGTAGTTATGGAATAGGAGAGTCTCATATCAGAAAGCCCTTTTAGTGGCTGAAAACTATATAGCAATTGGAAATTGTCTGAAAAGCAGGATTTGTTTTGGAGCCAGTTGTACTGTGAGTCACAACCAGCTCCAGAAAGCAAGCATTCAGTGGTAGTTTTAATAAAATCTTATAATAAATCTTTAATGAAAGCTAAGCAGCTTTGGAGACAGCTTTGGATTTTGCATACAGAGAGTACAAGTACACAAATTGGAAGAAAGACTATTTTCAGTAACAGGTAAATCTTTTAAACTGTGATTAAGGGGAGTGCGGTAAGGTACTGGGGAGAAGGTTCCTTGGCTGGGAATACAAGATCCTCTGTCACTCATCTAAGTCATCTGTAAACTGGGCAGATCACTGGAATCTGTACCAGAATCTTCTTTAGGAAGTAATGAGAATTATGGAATAGTTTACTAATGCTTTATTGTGGGAAGACAGAAACTTTACGATGTATTGGAGCTAACAACGGTCTCCCTTTTTTTTCATTTTGCTAGATAGCTTGCCAGATGAGACCATTTGAGACTTGCAGTGTCTTCTAAATGCAGCTATTTGCATGCAGTTGAGAGATTTCTGCTCATCTAAGTTGCCTGTAGGGAGTAAAAGATTGGCAAGAAATGGTTGCTGTGATTAGTAAACTGTTTTATTATCAACATTTGGGAATTCAGGAAAAAGGTAGCTGTGACTCACTTGAAAAGGAACTGAGTAAACTCATGCTGCTAATAATTCAGCTTTGTTATAGGGACGGAAACTTTTATTTACTCATTCCCATGACTAAATTTATTTGCTGGTATCACACGAAGTTGTAAATCCATAACTGCATATGGCTTGCAACTTTTCATCTGTACGATCTCATGGAAAAAGTTCTGGTTTTGTCATCCACTCTCTGAATTCCTCAAAATTCTGCCTGAATTTCTCCTCTTTACATAAAATGTCAGTTGTTCTCTGCCAGCCCACTCTGTCTTATTTAGATATTTATTTAAAGTATGAATACCTAAGAACCAGCTCTGTGTTTGCCTATGTCTTTATACTATTGCTGGAAAAGTAGGCGTCCCAGTTTTAGGTATGGCTTCTGGATGGATACTGCTGGATTATAAGTAGCACGTAGTAGAACAGCCATAGGACAGCCATCAAATAGTCCACATTTTCTGGTGACTAAACATTTATGATTTCTTCTTCATTAACGATGAGGAGGAAAATGGTACACTTTTTTTTCCCTATGGCAAGTTAACAACTATTTCTGGTTTTTAGAAGGAAAAGATGGGCAAGCTTGAATTTGTTAGAAACTTCAATATATACTTCTCTTTGCTGTCTTTTCATCTGTGTGCTTCCTCAGTCCCTATTAAGAGTCTAATCTGGACAAAATGTTAGGAGATTTAACTTATACCAGCTACTTTGCTCGGAACAGAGGTCATTATTCTGCTTAATAGTTACGACGGAAAACTGGCAAGGAGTATTCTAAGTTTCTGTTCAAGGTACACTCCAAGTGATGTTGAACTGTATCTCACTTCAACCATCTATAAATTAGAGTAACATCTCTATCACAGTGTTGAGTTTAATTATAACAATTTAATAATTTAATAATTATAAAGCAATATGAGATTGCTTGCTATCATTACAGCTATAGCAGAATTCAGCCACAGTAAGTTGATTTATTTTCTTGGAGTTATTTTTCATTTAACTTTTTCTGCTTCAACCACACGAAAGAGATAGTGCCTTTGGTGGGGAGGGGAAATCTCTTCTTCCTGTCAGCCCTCTTATAGAAACCTGACCTGTCTCGTTAAAAATAGGGTGCCCTTAAAGAGATGGACCACTTAGATGATAATTCTTTATAAGCACTATTTAGAACAAGTATCATCATGCTGTTTCCTCAAGAAAAGAAGTGCTATGTCAGTTAAAAAAAGATGTCTAAGGGTACTAATTATGCAGACAAAAGTACAAATGGGCCAGATATCTTAAAACAGGGAGTGAGATAATGACTTCTTTGGCAGCCTGTATTTAGTATGTGTTGCATCTTTCCTTCCCAATTCATCTTTGAGCTTCTCTTTTTCTTTTATTTAGAGGGCTTTTTTCTTTTTCTGTGTTGGCTGCAAAAGAAAGAAGTAGTCTTACACACGCTGCCACGTCCTCCTGCTGTCAGTGTTGTTTTCTAGGCTCGGCAGCATGTATCAAGGCTAATCAGTGATGGCTTTCTCCGGGGAGCTCTCCATAGCTGTACCTCGGCGAATGGCTTGGCATCCACCCAGCCAATTTCTCAAAATTCTGCTTGGTTTCGCAAACATAAAGGATCAGTCTGAAGACACCATGTTAAAATTGAGGAATTTTGTTCAAGAAATTTTAATGAAAAACTTCCTAGTGTATATTTCTGGGAAGCTGTAGAACATGTAGAGAGTTCTGCTCCTCACTTACACCAAACTACAGTATAGAAATAACAATCAGAACGTGGATTTTGAAGTAATAGCTCATGTGCCAAACTTAGCAGTGCAGTCACAAGTGCCATGCACAGGACAATAACAAAAAAACAACACACAAACAAAAAACCTCCAAATATAGGATGAGAGAGCGAGCAATTTGCATTGAAGGCTGTCACTTCACCCTTCACTCACTTTATGGTTCTTAGTCCCTTTGGGATTGTAAATAGTTAACTAAAATAAGTTATTTAATTTTGATGTTATTCCTCAGAAGTATTTGAAGATCACTTTTGGTGTGCTAAATTTTAATATTGGGTGGGGTTTTTTCCATGGATTGAAAACAGAAATGGTTTTCCAGCTGACCACTGGGTGCGGAGACCCTCAAAGGGTAAACTCAGAGTAAATGAGAGTGGAGACAATTTCTCTGGACTGAAGGCTATCATTGCAAAGCCTGTCAGCTTTATACAGGGATTGTGGAAAACTAGAAATTAAATGCTCTGCAAGAAAGGAGCTTGTTTCTGTTCTGTTCTTTTAAAACGCGGTGTATTTTTTCTGGTACAATTATTTGAGTAATATAGTTAGTGAATAGAATTATATTTTATTTTAAAATTTTAGCCCATAAGCATTTTCTATCTCTCATTTTAAAAACACAAATTTCAGAAAAATAACTTAATTAGTATCAACTGTTGATTCAAGTTAATGTGATTCCTTTCCACCCATGATCTAATTTCAATAATTGATTTACATCAGGGTATCTGTTCTGCATGAGAATTATCTTGACAAATAAACTAGCGTGTTCCAAATAAGTAGCTTGCATTCCTGTACTCTGCCTTCTTTCTACAGCTATTTTGGATATAAGGTACCAATTATATGTGGTATTTCCCTCTTCCAACTTGTTCTACCACACCTAATACTTTCTCACTAAATAAACAGAGCAGGTCAAACTGTTTGAAATGATGTTTTCCATGGCAGTGGCTGGTTTTTCCCCCAAGAATTTTTCCTCTACAGCTTGAATCAAATGACACAGCGGCTAAGTAGTAGATTTGCACTAAGGCACTACTTAGCAGTTACATCATTTGGAAGAACACAATCATTATGAGCACTAAACCACTCTCTGCATCATGTAAAAGGAAAATATCAGCCTAGTTACATCAACTTGTGAATATACTTGGTGGAAATACAGGAATATAGGAAATGGAACAGAACTGTTCTATGATTCTGCAAATCACCTTCAGTTCTATGCTATAATGGGGTCGGAATCTTTCATTTCACTGTCCTTAAGTAAAGCACAATAATACCTGTCCTGTGCTTTACATTCATTGTCCATCATTTTCTGTTGTAAATCCACCACAGCCCTGTCTTTATTTCTAAAGGGAGAACAAAGGACATTTTGAAAAGATGTACTTCAGCTGGTTTACAAGTCGTTTGACTGTTGCCCCAAAACTGCCCTCTTCTTATTCTATAAATAATGAGAGTAAACAACACATTATAAGGTATCTGTGTTGCTTCAATGCCTTTCAACCTTCATGCAGGTAAATAACAGGCTGAAATCCTGCAAAGGTCTTTAATTTTTGTTCACAATATGAAAATGCCATTTAAATCTGGACGAAAAGGAGGAGAGTGCCTTTAGCAAACAGTGACTATCTGTTGCTGAAGATCCTGACAAGTTTTGGGGTTTTTTGCATTAGCTCTGATTGAGTTCTTAAGTGACTCTAAAATTCAAATTTTTGTGGGAAATGTTTTCCATCAAGAAATATTAGGTGACTTAAGGGTTGATCTTTCCTAAATTTCCTTTCAGATTTCTTTTCTTCAGTTAGGTAGATAAATTAAAAAAGCCCTTCTGATGCTGACTCTGTGAAAGCAGTAGCTGAGGGCACTATCAGTCCAGGATAATATCTCTAGTGACTCACTCTTAAATGCTGGCTTTCCTTCATACCCTAGGAACTATGTCACCCTCAAAGCTTCTTGAGATTTTCCTTCCAGGAAAAATTCTAATCTTAAACTATGGATCTCACAGAGGAATTCCCAAATGAAAACTGTTTTCTGTCCAAAACAAGCCCGGAGGATTACTGCTCCCAGTAGGTTTTGAGATGCCCAGTTATGAGCTCTGAATTCTCCATCTCCAACTCGATCACTGCAGTTCATCGCAGCACAACTGGTTTGGCTGGGATGGGGTTTCACAGCATGAGGAAAATTCACCTCTTCTTCTGAGGTTCAGCA
>NW_009208534.1:41713-96218 GCF_000690835.1 Fulmarus glacialis
GCCGTTAACACAGAATAAAACCTTACATGTCGTATAAATGTTACATAGGCATTATGCTGGTCCTCTACAAGAGGGAAGAGGTACTGCCTTTGCTCATCCATTGGGAAATTCCACTCCCCTGCAGTAACTTCTGAACTCGCTGATGAACCCCACATTAACTCCAGCCAGACTGAAACCCAAAAGCTGCCAAGCCCCCGATAAATGCCTTCGTAACCCACCGTTGCCCGCCTTCTTCCACACAGGGATGCGGCCTTGCGAGGAATGGCACCCCGTGCAGATTGCTGACTATTCTTGTCTCTCTTTCTTTGGGGATCGGTAGCAACATGAGATATATTAACTCACTTTATACCTTCTTTTGACATTGTAAAAATAGAAGCTACATTAGCATTTTTGTGAAGCTGAAGTTAAACTTGTCTTCTCTGTGCTTTTACTTTGGTTGCTGTCATGACATAATGCTTACAGCAATTCCATCTGACAACTAATGAACCATGAATCCAAGGGAAGTTTAGTGTTAGATACCTTCCAGTGAGGGATTGTTTCAAATAACCTATCATCTGAAATCTAATGTGATCTGGTTACCGCCCTTATAGTATTTGGCTGATAGTCCTGTAGTTGTATAACCTAAGACTGATGAGGAAATAAAAGCACAAGTCCTTTTTGGTGCCCAACGTGGGGCTCGAACCCACGACCCTGGGATTAAGAGTCAAAAGGACTGTTGTGGTTTAACCTGGCAGGCAGCCAAACACCACCCACCCCCCCACCCCTCAGTGGGACGGGGAGGGAATCGGAAGGGTAAGAGTGAGAAAAACTCGTGGGTTGACATAAAGACAGTTTAATACAACAGAAAAGGGAAAATAATAATGATAATGATAGAATATACAAAATGAGTGATGCACAATGCAATTGCTCACCACCCACGCTGACCGATAACCAAGTAGCGATCGGAACTTCCTGGATCACGCCTACCATTCATATACTGAGCATGACGTCACATGGTATGGAATACTCCATTGGCCAGCTGGGCTGGCTGTCCTGACTATGTTCCCTCCCATCTTGTGTACCTAGCTCAGTCAGTAGGCATGGGAGCTGTACTTGCACTAGGAGGGCACTTAGCAACAACTGAAAACATCAGTGTGTTATCAACATTCTCCTCATACTAAATCCGAAACACAGCACTAGGAAGAAATTTAACCCTATCCCAGCCAAAACCAGGACACTATTGCTACCTGCTTAAAAATTTATAGTCATGGATTTGGACATTTAATCCTTCCATTGCAGGAAAAGGGCTGCCTGGAATCTTTTGTGAATTGCTCTTCTCTCCTGTCATTTCTCTCTACCATTCTTATAGATATCGTTAAGTGCAACCTTACTTGACAACAAGTAGTTTCTTCCATGCCAAGTCTGACAAGTGGGTTTCATGTCTTATTTGTTTTATTTTTCAACATGTTTCAATAACTCTGGTTTGACACATAACTGCTTTCTTAATGGTGATTTGTGTTTTATATTGACAGTGCGAGAAGCAAAAAACCTAATTCCCATGGATCCAAATGGACTTTCAGATCCTTATGTTAAACTGAAGCTCATCCCAGATCCTAAGAATGAAAGTAAACAAAAAACAAAAACCATCCGTTCTACTCTGAATCCAGACTGGAATGAGTCATTCACATTGTAAGTTTAACGCCTTTTAATGTAGTGTCTTTGTATGTATTGAATCATTTATTTCAGAGTTGCATTGAAAACTCCTCTATTTCTCTCCTTTTTAGTAAATTAAAACCTACAGACAAAGATCGACGGTTATCCGTAGAGGTCTGGGACTGGGATCGAACAACCAGAAATGATTTCATGGGATCTCTTTCATTTGGGGTGTCAGAGCTTATGAAAATGCCAGCCAGTGGATGGTAAGAGTTTCTGAAAAGAGAGAAGGAGAGAATATATCACAAAAAGTTTAAAACCAGTTTTTTTCTTCAATATAATCTACCTTTTTTGGAGCTTTTCACTGTATCTCAGGCTATAAATTCACTGAAAATGCAACTAAACCTGGGAAACATAGGCTATATATAACAAAGGAGGGTAATAAAAGGAATGCTTTTCTTTTGTGGTGTTCATGAAACTTCTGCTGGAGCCAGGAGCTGCTGCAAACTCAATTCTGTGTACAGAGTCTTGTGATACGAATTTTATTTTTATCTCAAATATGATATATTCATTACTAAGTGTATCATGTTATATATAGCTCTGCAAATTCAAAGTACGTGGGAACTGATTTTATAAAATGCCATCTTATTACCTATCAAGCTAGGGGTAGAACTCATCACATCTTCTCAAAAAGTACATTTCATCCAAGATAATTGTTTAGGGCTATAGAAAACACTGGAGACAGGGTCTTCAGCACTGATGTCTCCCATCATATCACAGGATGGGTGGGAAGAATTTCCTTGTCCATTAAACTGCCTTGGCAGATAGTTTGGGATTAAAGATCTAATTTTAGATTAAGTATATTCTGTTTCTGAGTTTGCTTTAGATCTTTGAAAGCAATTCTTTACATATCTGTGATATTGATAGAAATCACACACAAACAATTAAATCAGATTTTAAATCTAACAGGAATAAAACTGTAAAGTCACCATTTTTTTCTCAAATGTTCCACAGGTACAAGCTGCTGAATCAAGAAGAAGGTGAATATTATAATGTCCCAATTCCAGATGCCGATGAAGATGGAAATGCAGAGCTCCGGCAGAAGTTTGAGGTGAGGATTAAACACAAATGGGTGCAATTATATATAGCATACATTTTTCACTTTATTACAAAAAAAAAAAAAAAAGCCTGTTAAAATATATATATTAGAGTGCTACTATTTCTGTTGCCTGTGACAGCAGTATGTGCCTTTGGGTTTCTTGAAGATCAGACCAAATGGTTTAATTCAGCAGTGGTATCATTTTTCTCACAGTTCAGCTTCTCTGCTATGACATTTATAAGTTGTTATTTTAAAATATTTTGTGTCAAGTATATGTAATAATTTAAATGTCTTTTAATACTTGCTGCAAAATCTGCCAGTCGTTATCACTAGTATCTACATTATTTGACAAATTAAATTCTCAGAAACAATAGTATTTTAATACTTAGAATGTTTCACACTACATGCTTTTTTTTTTTAAGAAAATATTTACGATGTTAATTACTGATTATTTGGAGCCTCAAAATCTTTGTAGAAGGTTGTCATTTGAAATTCTGGTATCTTTAATGTGGGTATGGAAGTTTTTAAGGATAAGAGGTATTGCTGGTTATGTACAGAAAAGAAACACTGAAGAAAAGCGCTATTTTCTGCAGTCTTCCTGCCTTCTGTGGTGCAAATTGGAGTGGTTGGTAGTCACAAGCATGGTCTCACCATGCCGTGCAAAGGAGTTGTTTCTTAATGAACAGACTTAGCCAGCAACTCTGCCTCTTCTGACAACTAGCCGATATTACAGCAAAATACTTGCTGGCCATTAAACCCAGCAACAGGAAAAAGGTATGGTTTGGGGAGGGAGGTGTTTTGCTAATGGCTGTACTGGATTCAGCTCGTCTGACTTGACTACCCTTTCCAGCTGCATACACAGTATTGAATTTTAAATACTCCAATCTACAGTATTGTTTTCTTTTTTTCTGGTTGAACATTTACAACTTTAGTCTAGCTGTTTATCCAAAAAGTAATTAATGTACCTATTGTGCATAAACAAACACTTACGCCTGTTCCTTTCAACCTGAAATGGCAATTTTTTATGTTCACCATCAGGCAGAATTCTACATTGTTATTATAAAAGATGGGTTAACTCAAGAAAGTGAGGAAAAACGGCACATGTTCAACTTTCAAGAAAGAAAAAGAAAAGGTGCATCAATTTCTTCTGAACACATTTGGATCAGCTACCATACTTTTGTCTGCAGCATGAGCTATGATTTTTGTTATACATTTGAGAAGTATTTGAATCTCCATTCCATTTTCCTTTCTTTACAATTGTGATCTGACCAGTGTGATTTTATTTTGCTGCACTAGGTCATTTTCTATTCAAGATCATATTTACTTTTTATCCTCCCTAGAAAGAATAGCTTCAAAAGTAATTCTTTTCACCCCTTACATGCCTCTGTGCAATATACAGAGTCTGGAATTGGGTGGATATGTATATGTTGGTGATATAGATATAAAAATCTACCTGTTTTTTTTGAGGACAGAGACAGCACGAAGGCAGGTCAGTAAAATTGTCTATTTAAAAATGTCAGTTATTATATGCAGTATAATATTATATGCAACATACTGAATTCACAATCTCTTAGGTTTTTTCTTAAGCCTACTGTATCATAGAATCATAGAATCGTTTAGGTTGGAAAAGACCTTTAAGATCTTTGAGTCCAACCGTAAACCTAATGCTGCCAAGTTCACCACTAAACCATGTCCCTAAGCACCACATCTACACGTCTTTTAAATACCTCCAGGGATGGTGACTCAACCACTTCCCTGGGCAGCCTGTTCCAATGCTTGACAACCCTTCTGGTGAAGAAATTTTTTCTAATATCCAATCTAAACCTCCCCTGGCGCAACTTGAGGCCATTTCCTCATGTCCTATCACTTGTTACTTGGGAGAAGAGACCAACCCCCACCTCGCTACAACCTCCTTTCAGGTAGTTGTAGAGCGCGATGAGGTCTCCCCTCAGCCTCCTCTTCTCTAGGCTAAACAACCCCAGTTCCCTCAGCCGCTCCTCATCAGACTTGTGCTCCAGACCCTTCACCAGCTTCATTGGACTTCTCTGGACATGCTCCAGCACATTGGTTGCAGAATGAACAGTCAGGGTTTATCTGTCCTCTGCAATGAAGTGGAGTAGAAATCCTGAGAGGTTGCATCGAGTAAAGGAACTGGACTGGGTCCCAGAAACAGCAGCTTCACATAGGGTCAGCTCTGCCTCAGAAGTAATTAGTCTGTCTCAAAGTCTAAATAGTTCAGCTTCAGCACCATGTATTTGAGGCTTTCCCTGTTCTGGATGTAGCCTGGTTGATGCTATTTTAGTGATCTGAATTAATCAAGGAAAGGGAAGAAGTTTTCAGTGAACACTGTGTCTCCAGGAATATCGTTTACAGAGTTGCATAATGAACAGTTTTAAAACTTAGTAATGATATATGGGAATATTGGTAGCCGAACAAAATGTATAATTATAACTAGGCCAAGGCTAGTATAATGCAGTATTACGTGATAAAAGGATTTAGGGTCAACCTCTTACTCTCTCTTAAAGTTTACCACTGTGAGAAGGAACAGAGGGAAGCAGCACCTTCCAAGTAATGTTCTTCCGTGGTGTCAAGGGGAATTACTGTGAAGGCTTATAAAAATTAACAGCACAGATGTCTGAATGGTGGTATTTAACTTATTAGCTATTCTGGTATGGTACATAAGTGGTGCTGACTCTGATCATCTTTTACGGTATTTTTCTTATTATTTATATCTTGGCTTACAAAATCATTTTATTTTAGGTACCCTATACTAAGCAACAAGTAGATAGCACTGAGAAAAATGCTGCTATTTGTGATTTAATGACATCACCTAAATAAATATTTCCACTGTTCTGCAGTCAGATTTGAAACCTTACAGGAAGAAGATTGCAGATCTTGACTGCCATTTTACTAGGGGAGTGTATTTGTCAGGAAGATTAAGACTATAGATAGACCGAGAGGTCATACTGGGCTATCTTCTCATTTATCAGTTTATAGGAAAGAGTAACTTCAGAGTGCTTGCTAATCAAGTCTACATTTGTGGTGCTTGGGCTACTTTTCGATATATGACAGTGTGATTGATATCCAGGCTACATTGATTTAATTTTGAGTACAAAATTACAACCATTTCCACAAAAGTATTGCATTACTAATATCAAATACTTAAAATGAATAATGGTGGTCTTCGGACTAAAGAGCTATGTACAAACCTAAGCTATACAAGAAAAGAGAAACTTTAGGATGAGAATTTCATTGCTTAATATAAAGAAAGAATAAGAATATTTTCAGGTTATAGAAGATCAGAGTAGATATGAAATTTCTGAAACCAGTTTCTGGTCTTAAAAAAAAAAAGTCTAAGACATTCTTAAAACTGACTTTGCCCTTTTGACCAAAGTTTAGAAATATGCTTAGTAAAATCTCCAAGAGCACTTAAGAGCTACATCCCATTTAAATCAATGAGAACTGTTAAAATATCTGCCTGCATCTATAGTGCCACAGACATCTCTAAGATTTGGCCTCAAGCTCTCGTTGATTTCAAACTGTTTACACAATCCTATCACATCCTTCTAGCTCCACTTTAACAACCCAGACTTCTTATTTAAATGTGGTTATTGGTCACACAAAGCTCATTGGTATGCTGCTTTACTTACTGGACCTTCTGGCACAGATTCTTTAAGTCATTTATTCAATGTAAATCTACCATAAAATAGCTATATGAGATTATAAATAAGTAAATAAATAATAGATTCAAACACTCTCTTCACTTACATTTGTAATTGAACAGTAAAAACTATTTGTCACGAGAGGAAGTTTCCTCGTGGCCCATTCTGCCAGATCTAAACCAGTTGAAAAATTAACACCTGACTTGTGCCCAGTAGTTTTAGATCCTATCCAACAAATGGGACCAAATTTGGAAAAGAAAGAGAAGAGTTGAAGAGGACAATGGTTTCATTAGTGGAATGACTCAGTGATCTCGCTAAGTATTTTTAGATTTTATTGCAAGGAGTTTTATTTTTATATACTGTCTATGTATTATCTATATGAAGTTGTCCAGTATGTAGAAATTGAGGTATATTATGCATAGGTGCAGTGCAGTATTTTCTATACAACAAATTTTAATCAATCTACGTATTTTCTGGATCTCACCTATCACTAAAACTTACGAATCAATTATCTGCTCATTTAGCAGTATGATCAAATCTGTCTTCAGTGATTTATAGATGATACATTATTATTAATATTTAGAGATAAAAATATACTCCTGTAGGAAGTGGAGGCAGGATAAAATCTGTCACTGTTTTTCATTTGGTCTTAACCTTTGGTTGTGAATTTTCTCTCCGGAATCGCATTATTTGTGGCCATCTCAAAACGAAACTCCATTCTCAACAGGCATATTCAGCATAATTGTAGCTGCTCCATAATTGTCCGTGCTGAGGTTGCCATGGGAACTCCCAACAGTCCCAGGTGGCTCCATGGACCCAAACTAGCAAGTCTCTTAGCTGCAATATCTACTATTTGTTATATACTTATTTTCCTGTTACAGTATTTAGCTAGTCAAAAAAAAAAGCAGAATATCGAAATAAGGCAACCTTAGTGTATTTTTCATACCTGGTTATAATTTGAGCAGTAATAGGTTTTTACCATTTAGGGCATTGTTCTGTTTTTTTTATTTGGGGAAGAGAAATGTGCAAATTCTAAAACTTCTATTTTAGTAAGTTATTTCAGTTTTGTCAAGCTCTGTTTCCTGTAATTTGCTGCTTAGTAAAGCATTCTTGATACTGAAATATCACCTTAGAAGAATAATAGAATAATACTGGTTTAAAAGTAGGCTGGTTAATTATTCTGTCTGTCCCCTTCTTTCCACGTCACCATCACGGAAAATGCTATTAAAAATAAAGCAGCTGTTATGGCCCATATCAATGATTTTTTTAACTAAAAAAAGAACAGAGTACATATAATCCTTATATGTGGATACATTTACCAAGTACAAGGTATATTAAGTGATGGGAGCAATCTGAGTCACTACAGTTGGCTTTGGTAATTGAAGTCATCCAAGCGAGGGAATAGGTTACTGCTCATATAATCTTCATTTTAAGGCATCTGTGGGGAAGATGTGTAATGGTCCTCCTGGTACATACTCTTAGTATGTCAGACATTTTCTTTTGTTCTAATTATTTCCTTTAGTGTAGCTCTCCATGTGGGTTTCAGTAGAACAAATCGTTCCCTTAGTTTCTGGGAGAGAGCTCAGACTACTGTCCCCACCGGGGGGATCCATGCGGGACCATTCTGGTGGACCTTGGGAGGTGCTTCCTTGGGGATGTACATCCACATCTACCGCTGTGGCCACCAGCTTCAAATTGTGTTTGTGTTAGAGATTTCAGCTGAGACATCAGGTGCGAGAGGCTTTTCATGGCTGTTAGTTTTGTACCATTCCATATCATTAAGTGAATAACAATAAAATCACTCCACAATAAGATGACGTTATTCTGGTAAGCACTTTTTCTTCAAAATAATTACAAGTCGCTGTTAGTAAAAGCAGGTACCGTTTTCATCTAGTCGACATTGTGGGCCAGATCCATAAACCCGCGTGTAGCAGAAAGGCCAGGCAGTGTACCAGGGAAAGTGGCCATACTGGTTGTATGCTGTATTTCCAGTCTCCCCTTTCTGGGATTGATCCAGGGACGAGGTAAACCATCCAGGAGCAGCTCTTGTTTATTACTGTCCAGTTGCCTCATGGGCTCTTTTTGCTGCCAAGAAGTTGCCGTGCCCCGGCTTTGCGGTGTTTCCCAAGGACTGTAGCTGGTGGGGCTGGCACCCCGTTATGTTTTCATGAGTTACCTTTTCAGCTGCTTTGTGCCAGTGGAATCGCTGATGGAGGCTGTACAGAAGCTAGACCTGTCGTTTCCTTTTGCAGACTAAACAGATCGAAACATAAGGAGAGAGAGAACAGGGTAGATATTGTATCTGAAAGTTGGAGGTGTACAGTCAGTGGTGACATTTTGGTGACATCTCAGTGCTTCTAAACATAACTATTATTATGATCCTAAAGAAAACGTCTTTCAAAATGCCTTACCATTTTAAATATAAGAACACGGACAATGTAGTGCTTGGCCATCAGGCTTGGTTATAAATACCTAGAACCTCTCCAGTGACGCAGGAGCTATAGATATTTCTGCTTCGATGTGCTACTAAACTCGTCCAGTATGCAGGGCAGCGTTTTGTTTGACCAAACCTGTGCGTTAATCCTTGTGCAGACGTGAATTCACGCACAAGTAACCTATCTCAGTCTGTTGCATACGTTCATTTATACCATCAGGCCTCTCTCTGTGGCAGTACAGCTGGGGTTAAACGGTATTTGAAAATGTCCGCAGATTTCAAGGCACAATTAAAGCTTTCTGATGAGTTTCGATGTTGTTATAGTCTAACGCTAAAGAAACCTCTTTCATTTATTTATCATTCCCTTTCTGAACAGCAGTAAATCATTTCGGATTGTTTCACTGCAGGTACTGCATTTCTTAGATCTTTAACACTCCCTTTAGGCTTTTTTTTTTAAAGCAGTTTCTGGCTGCTTTATTAGAAAGGAGAAGGACAGTACTTTCTGCATTAATCTGGCATTTTTCTGATATTCACCACAGTTTTAGGTCAAAAGGACATTTTCTTTCTTTCCTTTAACCAATGGCCAGGCCATCCTAGAGCAGTTGTAATTCCGAGCTGGAGGCTGGATAAATATGCTGCAGTTACATAGCCAGGGCCTTAGCAGAAGGCTCCAGGGACCGTTTCAGTAGCTTCTTAAGAACCCGATGAGTTTTCTAATTAAATATGATATTTTCATTCAAAAAAAACTATAGAGGAGCTTGTGATTTTGTTAATTTGCGAGTTAAGTTCTTCTGGTCTCTGTGTAAAGTCCTGTAAGGGCTGTGAAGGAGATATTTCTTTTAAGTCTTTGACGGATGGTGATGTTTTTGCTCCAGAGCTATTACACTTCAGTTACTTTACTCTTTTTTTTTTTTTTTTTTAAAATAAATAAAAGATACGATCTCTACCATATCTGTATCTAACCAGTATGCGTTCCCATTTTGAAGCAATAACTGTAACTTCAGGCAGTTCAGCAAAGGTGACATGGAAAAGAGAAATAATGTTGCTGACACTTCAAATTGTAAACGAAAAGATTAAATTTACTTTTCAGGAAACAGACACTAAGCTACACTGAAATCATGACCAGCCAAAATATCACTGGCACATCAATCCACACTCATTATGTATATAGAGATATAAAAAGAAGAGCATCTTTTTTTGGCCGTGGCAGTCATTCCTATTTTTAAATTGTGCATATTTAATCATTAGAGAATAGTTTGCAGCATTCTAGAGATGCTGTTAGATGACTCCATCTGTTCTATACTATAGTTTGGCATGGGGAATTCCCATATGCAGTTATCTGGAGGTTCCCATCTACTCACCATATCTGAAACTAGAGAACTTGAAATTTCTTAACCAGATGACAGGTATCTCTGGTCTCAGTTTGTGTCAGCTTGTGATTTCTGTAAGGCTTTTCTCAGTCTATGTGGTGTGATTTAAGGTGAAGAATGTACATAGAAAATCATATTGATAGCGGGGATTTCTTTGTCCCTTATATAAAGGTTAAATGCGTGTCTCAAAACAAGACCAAAAAAAATCAAAAATAACTTTTGTGCTGTTGCCCCTCTACAGTGCTCATTAGTTGTTAAAAGCTCAAACTACACAGACCTATACATACATCCAGCTTTATGCATTGCAGTGGTTTAACAACATGAGGAACGTTCCATGCGTGAAGTGTATGGATGTACAAGACTGAGGTTGAAGAGCAGTTGCGTGAAGACTTGTACTTCATTGTGCTGTGCTGTACTGTGCTCCTTACGGTTAGCGTGATTAACACCACGATTTCTTTTTCGTGATTTTTCTGTGCGTAACAGATGTGTCCATTTCTGTATTCTTGCTGCTCTGCCTTTATTTATTTACTTCTGCTACTGATTGTTGTTGCTTTGCTTTGCAAGCCCTTTACTAACCAAGCAGTGTTTCTCCCTTTCCTGTCTCTTCCAGGACTGTCATGTAAATATCCACTTCTTCAAGGTAGTTTTCTCCTTGGCGTTCTCCTACACCCTTCTCTTCACACAACCCTCTTTACCAGTATTTGAAGTTTATTAAATTCAATTTCATTCTCACCGTGTTTTAAGGATGCACTAGTTTTTTCCCCAGTTTAAGCTTTTCTAATGGATAAAAAAACCCTGAAGTATGAATCTTCCATAATTTGTCACAAGCTACTCTCCAGATCAGAAGTTTACTTAGAAAAACGGGGTCATCAAACCTCAGCAGATGCAGTGTGCCTTTCCTTTTGGAGGAATTAGTTAAATGATTGCCACCTTCTCATGGAAAATGGAAAATGGTGCATCTTTAATTTGAAAGACACTCATGGAACTTTAAATTCACAGATCAAATAATGTTCATGTTCACTGTATATGTAAATAGATAAATTTCCATAATATAGCATGCATGTTTGATGATATAATATGCTACATATATTGCTATGTGTTAGTTGGAGTATATTATATCATAAGAGGTATTACCCATATGCACAGATGCTCTGATACCTGAAATACCAATTC
Source organism: Fulmarus glacialis (assembly GCF_000690835.1). Classification (NCBI taxonomy): domain Eukaryota; kingdom Metazoa; phylum Chordata; class Aves; order Procellariiformes; family Procellariidae; genus Fulmarus; species Fulmarus glacialis. Next base: position 53,084 of record NW_009208534.1, read on the forward strand.
ACCTCTTTACTTCCCATTTTACTACTTTCACTAATCACCACCTCACTGAATTATTGCCATAGAAGACACATATCAGCATTGAGAACATACATGTGTGGACCTTTTATTTGCATGTATCTCTAACAAATTATCTTGCTTTATTAGGGCAAAGGTTACTGACACAAATCACACTTTCAGTTTCATACATTAGTTAAGTTACAATTTAAATTAAAATTTGAAGCTCCTGTGCTGTAAACTGTTTTAACAATCTGTCTAAGGTTACTGAAGCCATTATCAGCTTCAAATAGTATTTTTACAATTGACCTAGAGAAGTTTACATGTTATAGCTCAATGCTTAAAATTTAAAAATCAGATTTTATTTTGGAAGAATTGTTTATATTATTAATGCATGATTTTACCAAATGGTTTAATACTGAACCAGAAAAACAAAGAATAAGACGGTTTGTCATTGCCAAATATTTCCTAATGCAGTTATCATTTCTCATGCAATCAGTAACTTCTTTTTTCTTAACTTTGATTCTTTATCTGGTATCTTTATCTCAGAAAAGCCTGAACAGAAGAGGACTACCCTTCCTCAATTCTTTACACCTCTTCCTATTTGAAATTAAAATCACATGGTGGTTTCATTGATGAAACTTGTTTATTGCAGGGAAGTTGCCAGTTCTCTCTCTTTAAATGTATTTTTAAAAAGTTACCCTGAAAAAATGCATCTGGGATAAATACGAAGTTATGTCTAACATCGTGTTGTCACTTCTTTGTAAAATCCACCTTGAAGGGCACTGATATAAACTGACAGAAGTCCTTGGTCAATGCGTGGTTTCATCATAGGAGTGCACCTAAAAAAAGAGCTGAGCAGTTTCCTACAGCTGCTGCTTCATAGGCAAAATTCATGCTTAGTCCTTGTGAATTATAAACATGAATTCCAGCAAAGAAAGTTGGCACTTTGTTCTGATGTGAAGAGGAGACTCAAGAATTCAATTTTTTTCATGGGAAAAAATGCTTCCTTGTTTGTTGTCTGTCTTTTCTCTCTGAATTATTACAAATCCCCGTTCTGCTTGCTGCTGACAGTGACTTAGCATCACTAACCTAAGCTCAGAAGCGTCACTGCATGCTGCGTTCTGCAAGCTAACCACCACTGACGTTAGCATCTCTTTGGAAATAATTTTGTAAGTAATCAGTTTATGTGGGACTGCTGGGAAGGTTATGTTCCCAAGTTTACAAGATTGGAATTGAAAGGGAACAGCAGGAGCAGATGAAGAAGGGAGGCTGTGTTCCTGAGCATAATGTAACACTTCTGAGCTAGAAACCAGTAAAATGTACAAAAAAGATTTTATAATATCATAGCAAAATTGAGAATGCTGTGAGCAAGGTCAAACAGCATAAATACTTGTTTATTAAATTGTCAGATACTGGGAAGGATCACGCATTTATGCTGCTTTTGTTCCGCCAGCAAAGTGTATATTTAAATAGATTATTTTCACCACATCATCCATAAAACACCTTCATCTTTGTGTGTGTGTGTGTACGTTAAATAATTCCATAACATGTTAAGACTTGGATACAGAATCCCAAGGTTTTAAAATCAGTCCTAGCCTGCAGCTTTTCATGGCTGTTGTGTTTATCACAGGGATTTGCACTAAGATCAGGTAGAACTGGAGTCTTTACAGATTATTTTAGAACAGAATTTTATTATTTTTTGTCCATATTGTAATGAGTTTTATGCTTAAAAGCAAATTCTACACTCTAGGGGTTTTTATTATTGAAAATTAGCAGTAATTTGCATAATTAAAAAATGAAGGAGCATCTATAAAAGCAATTCTTCTTTTGACACTTAGGGATTTGCTGATCTAGCATCGTATTTGTTGTTTGGGGTTTTTATTACCACTACCACAGGATATTTCTGGAAGAATTCTTGAGTATTATTCCTAGGCAGCCTCTTTAATTACATTTCATCTAGTTAGACACCGCTCTGTTGCAGGGGATAGCGTGTTTGGCAATAAAGGCAGAAAACAAAGTAGCCTCAGGTGGCCACAGGATTATTAAACAGATTAAACATGTTGACAGTGCCAGATGGGTAACTGGAAACTCTTCCCTCTCCAGATTTCACTGCTCACAGCCAGACATCCGTTGTCCAGGGCGATGTTCCCTGAAACTCCTATTCTTAGGATAGATATATCCCTTTTCAAATTATTATCTTTCATAGTCATTTGACCTCATTGTCTACATTTTCTAGGGGATATGCTTACCTTAGTCTTGTGCTTGGCAAATTTGGGGTTTTTTTAGAAATCATGTATTTAAGTACTTCATACGGTTTTAACTTCCATACAGCAATACAAAAAAGTAAAAAAAAAAAAAAAAAATTTACTAGGGAATGTGATTATAAATGCCCCAAAATAAGCAGCTCTGTTGAGATGCTGTATGGTATATTAAACTGTTGTATTGTCCTTTAGGATTATCTTATTGCCTTTATCCTAGGTAAACATCCATTTAACGTAATGTTGAGCTTGAGAAAATTATTTCTCCTCAGAGTTAGAAACCACGAGGGGTCAGTAAAGAACATGGAATCGCTCCCAAAGTGAAAAGCTGTCTCTAGCGAAAGTCCTGAAAGAAACGAAAGAATGCAAATTTTTTGTATGTATATATTTAGAAAGATACAAACCCATTAAATTAAACTGCTATTTTGATAAAATTCAGTATAACTTTTTTCATACAGCCCTTTATTCAAGATTTTTAATTGGCACTGATGATAATTTTTCCCCTAATCAAAATACTTAATAATTTGCAGCTGTAAAAGCGAGTACTGCCTCTACTCGCCTTTATATTGCTCAGTTCATCTCTACCTTCGGGTGCCTCATGACTTCTGTAATTACCTGCCTCTGTCGTGCTCGACTTTATATGCTAGGTGAGAGAAATGGACCTCCACGGAAATCTCTGAGTCACTAAGTAAAATTCTGTCATGAATTTTGTGAGCCTGCAAGGCGTCAGAAGAGGCCTGGGTTCCAAACGCGCAGCTTGTGCTAGGATTAGGCAAAATAACTCAGTTTTACTAATCATCCAGAATTCTTTGTGGGACACACTGCTTTCTCCTCTTTTATTTATAACCCAAATTAATTCATGTACACTCTGATATCGTTCCTACGTGATGAGCAAAGCAGTACAGCATGTGGGTGGGCTTCAGGAGTGGGTTTCCTGTGTTCTTGGACATGCTTTCTGCAAAAAGGCATTTTTAATCCTTTTCACATATGGCACAAATTTTTTTTCAGGCAAATCCTTTAAATAAATTTACTATTACTAACCAAAAGGGTAAATATGGCACAAGTTTAAGGGGAGGAGGAGAGGAAATGCAGGGAAAAGTAAACTAAAAACATAAAATAGTCCATATTTAACTTTCAGGTAGAGTTTTATCATGCTCCCCATTTATATTTTTATGAAACATCCTGTTTGCCTTCGTGCCTTTTTACTAGCAATGGGAAAAATAAGAGTTTTTTTCTAGCAATTTTTTCAATAACTATTTTAGCTATTGAAGTAAAAATGCATTTTACTTCATTTTTATATATTGCATTTTTTACTAATTATGTCATAGCCATAGTGACATCGCCATCATGAAAATAAATGAGTGCAGCTTTCTGCTTATTTGCGTATTTTCAGTGTTCTCCTTGCTGCAAAGAAGTTGTGCTAGAATGCAATTTCACCAAGGAATACCGTGGCACAGTGCATCTCCCTGGGACGGGGGTGTCTTGCTGTATTGCAGTGTCTTGTGTAGGCATCTTCAGTCTGCTGCAGTCAAATCCAAGCATGCTCCTTTCTATTTGCATAAATACGTGCGTATACATTCATTAGTGCAAGACATTTCTGTGATTTAGTTCATTAGTTATTTGTTCTTGAAAGGAACAATATTTGTTCCTTTCTAATCTTATTTTTTCTTGAAAGGAACAAATAAGAATCAGTGAGAATGCACAGTAAGATGGGAAAAAGCCATTCTTCATAAGAATTTGTTAAGCCAAGGAAAGAAGCACAAGAGCCAGAGACTGTGTCTTTTGTTCTGTTTCACAGGAAATTTAATGCAAAAGCCTCTCCCCAGATTGCTCAGCACATGTTTTGTAGAGAGACAGGTAAAATGGCCAAGGAAGTTCCTTCTCTCCATTGACTTACAACAGCAAGGACATGAGCTCAGGCTGGACCAAGGTGTGACGCTCGTGCTGTCCCCTCTCCGGTTAGAGCTGCTGGGCTGCTAAATCATCCGGAGCTCAGGCTCTAACTTTCTCTTTTCTGTGTTGTTTCCATGACTACAAAACTCTCTGCTAATGAATTATAAGCTTGCATTAGGTTATGGTATTAAGCTTAAAACTCAGTCTGGTGAAGTATTAGGTCTTGCTGGGGCTTAGAAATGGACTCTTCTCATTTCAAATTCTCAGCATTGTGATAATTAATTTGTATAAACTGGGAAATTGATAGTCCTTCATAGCATCTATAATTACATGGAATTGGAAATGCAATAATGTAAGAAACAAGGTGCCACAATAATGGAGAACACTTCAGTGAGTGGGGGGTTTTTTCCTCCAGATTTTGACTTGAAATTTATTGGATTTATTTACTTTATTAAAAGCTTGCTAATGGCTCAACCTGTTGATCAAAATCCCCACTGAGCTTTCATGACTGGAAACCTGAGTAGGGCTTTTTGTCCTTCCTTGATAAATTATTTCAGTTTCTCTTTTTTATGTCTTAATATGAGTTTTGCCAGTTCTGTCACGGACATCTTCTACGATTTGTCTGAGATCTGAGCTGCTCTGATGCCTCTTGTGTAGAGCCCAGGTAGTGATAGACTTAACTGAGCATTAATTTCACACTTGCAGCCAAAGCCTCCTGGGCTGTAATAGTGGAAGTTGAGCGTTACTGTTCAGGCTGTTCCTTTCCTCGCTTCTCACCACCTATTTTGCCATTTCTTTAAATGATATGCAGAGGCAGAATGTTACCTGCAGCTCTGCTGTGACTTTGGCTTAACTTAAGAATTAGGAACAGAAACATTGGGAACAAGGCGGGCTAGCGTGAGATGGTTTGTTCCATCACTCAGTGACATTTGAAGAGCATGTTGGGGTCTAGCAAAGAACTGGTGAGAACTTGCTGCAGTGTGAGAAGCAGGGATTGTTTGCTAGAGTTTCGCAGAGGGATTGAATCCTGGCAAGTGGACATTTCTGCTCCACGGATCTCAGGAAAGTCTTGGGACTTGAGATAAAGCCTGCAGCAAACCTGCTCAGTCAGTCCTTAGACTGCTGACCCTCATGCTAGCAAAATTGTGATTTCTTGCAGTGGAGACAGAAGCCAGTGCTGCTCTCTGTTGTCACATCGTTCATTTGCTATTTACGGCTGAATGCGACTGCGCGGGCAAAGCAGGCAGTGCTAGGAATCTGCTATAGAGGAGGGGAGGGGATGCGGGTGTCTAATGTGCAGCAGAGCTGCGAGTCTCGAGGAGGCTCCGCTGCCGGGAACAAAGCTCTCCATTTCTTTTCCCGGTAGGTGTCAGTGGAGCCAATAAGTAACAGATGAAATGTGGCGATAAGCGTGCTGTTTCCAAACAGAAGTTACGTGTGCTGTATGTCTATATACCTCCGCACATGTGATGGGAATTCAGCCTTGTTGTTAAATATTTTTTCATTTATCACTTTCTCCTCTTGAAAATTTGTTACCCATAGATGTCCCCGCTGGGCATCTGTGAACTTGCTAAGAGCAAGTTGCCTTGACAACCAAGAAATACATCCTCTAGTGAGCTGCACGTCACGAGGCCTTTTGTTGCCTTGAATTTTTTTTTCATGGGAAATGATGTGGGTTTGTCCCTTCTGAAGCTGTGCTTGGAGGGTGGCGGGGTGTGGCAGCAAGTTTGGGCAGTTTTGGAACCCAGTGTTCATATGGGAACACACCCAATCGTACTGAGCTGAATGTTGCAAACAGCAGCAGAAGAGAATTAATGAAGGTGAGTGGTACAAGGTGTTAAAGCACCAACATGATGATGCGTAGCTCATTGCCCTAAAGAGACTGAGGGTAGGAATGTGAATTCTGTAGAGTTTTTTTTAAATTCTTCACAAATTTTGTTTATTTATTGGCTAATAGGAAAAATGACCAATTAAGTCTTTTTGCTCTGTAATTCTTCAGTTTCTGAACTATGATTAATAACTAGAAGACAGAAACACCAATGTTCAGATTTATTGTTTTGTCCTATTAGATTGTCTTCACAGCAAAAAATCAGAAAGTTTTGAGAAGACTCAATGAGAACATTTACTGTGATTGAAAATTGAGTGCAATGTTGGATTACTATTCCCTAAGTCACTACTTTTTCTTCTTTGCATCATGCTTCTCATTAGGTTTTGGAGAAGACATTTTTTTTCGTATGTCATTAAAAGAACAATTGTTACACTTAGATTAAAAATAAATTGAAATTTTTACTGCAAAACCTGAGAAATCTTTTCCAAAAACGACATACCAAGTTCCAAGAGACTCTGCAGTATAACACACTGGAACTTCTGTAGCACTCCGTGAAGAAGTGCATTTGGGCTGAATACATAAAGTATGTCTCACCTGTGGTTTCAGGGTAAAAGAACTGGCCGAGATAAGGTGCGTCCAAACCAGAGGAAGTAAGATGATGTGCATGTCTTGTTTTCTTTTAAGATTAACTCTTCTGCTACCAGTGCAGACTAATTTATCTTTAACATACTGTTTTCCTGGTTTGTTTGCTGCAAGCTGGCTTCGTTGTAACAATATTGTGTTTTTATCAAACATATTAAGTCAAGCAGTCTGAATGTAAATTGAAAATTAATCCAGTGCCTGGAATGCCATCTTCAACTTCAGCAAGTTTTAACATCCGTAAAAAATAAAGGTGGATTCAAGTAGGATTCTGCTATTTTCAACTTTAGTTGTGGTAGGAAGAGGCAAAATATCATTGCTCTTTTTCAATAAACTTTTATGAATCATTTGAATTTATATCCCTTCTGTAGTTGCAAAACTGTTTTTGCTCCGGGAATCTGGAAGAGTATGTTGGCTGCGTGACATTGTCTCTCTGCATTATTCAAGGCGTATCAGCTATAAAACTCATGGTAGAGCTCGGCATGTTAAAACCTTTCCTGTTCTTGACCTTATGAGAATACACTAACGTATGCTGGCTGTGGATGCACAGAAATTAGAATACCCATTTTTGTGCTCTGCCTCTACAACTGGTAAAAGAAGATTTATAAGTATTACCAGTCACTGGACCCTACATTAGAGTAATCTGAATAAAAGTAGTTCTCCATTGCAAAAGAGTTTGTGGACAATTTTAAGCAAGGCACTCCTGCTATTGTAAAAAAAAAAAGTTAATGTATAAATCAATAAAATGGTTTGAACTGTGATATTTGTAATGCTGTAAGGATGAGTAGGTCCCAAAATAATACGGAACATTTTAAGTAAATCTATTAGAACTGCTTTTTATGAAATATGCTTTCCTCTAAGACAGCAACCAGTAGGCTGTGACTCTGGTTAGCTCTTCCTCCTTTCAGATCTACCTCTCTGTTTGGTCCAGGTGTTTTCCATATTGGTCCTTTTTTCTAGCCATATCCAACTGTAAGAAAACATGCTCCTCTTCAAGAAACTGAGTTTGTTTAGATAAACACCTGAGAAAATACATTTCTTGGGCTATTTATAAGGCCAGAGCTTGAAGAGAAAATGATGGGTCTGTGCAAGATCCAAAAAGATCTGGACACCATTTAACAGCATTGGCTTTAGGGAACAAGACCTCCGTCTGTGGTACCATATCTGGGTGCCTTGATCTGTGCGTGTGTTTCAGGTCCAATGCCCTGCTCTTCAGTTTTGTGTGGGTAAAGCTCTACATCACAAATTGCTCTCCTTACACAGGGTTTATCTATCCAAGAGAGCCCTGGGTCTCTTTCTTCCTCTGTGGTTAGTTCTGCTGAATGCTGAAACAGCATTCCCAGGAGCTCTGGAAATCACTTCTATCCAATATCTGTGCTATTTTTAGTGCTTAAGTTGGCCTTAACAGAGCATAAGCCTCAATCAGATTCTCCTTCCTTCTAATAAGCAGTAAAGTTATTCATCATGGGCAATCCTGGATGCAGAGGTGACGGTGAAAGTAATGGTGTGTGATTTTACATTTCATTTATGCAAATTAAATCCATCAGTAATGTAATGTTTTCTCTAGTATGTTTATTTTTATTGTACTCCTCTCCTTGACTGTATTTTAACAGTAGTTTTAGTTTGTAGTTCCCTATCTGAAGTATCTGAAATATATAAATTGTTCCTTATTGTGAAAAAACAATGTCCCACATGTTGAGGTATTCAAAAAGCTGAGGAAAAGTGTTTTTCTAGCAAAATATCTGTTCAGCAAGTTATTTCCCATGTGGGTCATAACAAGAAATTAACATTGCTGTGTGTGAAGAAAATACGTAAGTCATCGCACTGTATATAACATCATTAAACAACTCCAATGGGCACAGCCAACTAAATACTCAACCAGAGGGTGAGATGAAGGCCCACTCAGATGCCAGAAACCCTGCAGAAATGGCCACAGCGTATGGGTGGATGAGGTCTTCTCCACATGCACACTGAGCCCAGGACGTTTCAGATGTGTTTTCTCCAAATCTTTACTGAATCTTGTAAGCAAATGGTTGTTTCCCTCTATCTTCACCCATTGCTTCCAATAAGGCATGGCAGTCGCTCACTTTGTAGATTTTCTGTAGTTTAATGTAAAGCAATTTTGATATTTTAAGACATTTTCCTAATCCTTTAGTCATAACCAGAAATCATTAGTTGAGTTTCTGAAATACTTTTGTCTTGCCCCGTATTCTGGGTTAAGTTCTGAAATAGAAGGGCAAGGTTAAAGGCTTTCCTTAAATCCATCAACATCAATTACTAGTGATGAGTTGTGACGTTTCTCTGAGTATAGAAACTTCCATGAGGCTTATAAGAGATGTTTTGGTTTAAGTTTGTACTTCAGGATGAATTGAATAACACAGAATATACACAGCAGCTAATTCTCGGAGACAGGTAATAAGTACTAGATATTTCAGGGTTTATTTCATAAAGATGTCTTACTGTCCCATCAAAAACTTGGTGGCACAGGTAGCATCTGTAATGGCTTGACCATGTTTATCTAATTTTATTTCCCTGCCCATAGCCTAATTTTGTTCCAGTAGCTCTGGAAATTTTTTTTAAATAGTACTAAGAAGACAAAATGATATGCCTGAGGCAAAGTCGTAATTGAAACGTTGCAGTAGTGTTTTGGGAAGCTCTTAATGGATCATCTGTGAAATGTTTTGGTTTGGATTATTATTGTTTCCTTTCTTTTTTTCCTCCCAGTACATGTTTGCCAGCTTTGAAATTCCCACTATATTTTCGCTAGGACCTTAAGCCAAAAAGCAGTGAAAGGAATTCACATGCTAAACGTGAAAAGCTTTTTTCGTCATGCTCATGAACAAACGGTCAGTGACCTAGCTGAAGGGAAATATGGACCTTTGATAAGGTTATGATAGTTTAATAAGGTCATTAGGCCATTCCACTTGGGTCCGTGCACTTGCACTGAATCAGCCTGGTTGTTCTCGAGCATTTTGTGGATGCCATTTTCCTACATTTTCTTACATACGGTTTGCAACAGGGTTCTCTCTACACGTACCAGTGTCTGGGCTAATGCACCGGGATAGCTAGCACTAGTGATGAGATAACCAGGATTGTCACCTTCCCGTCACCACGGATCACTCAAGCTGAGGTACAGTCCGTAAGCTCCTGCCTGCGCTAGCCGTCTACCTGGAGCAGATGGCAGAGAAGCCCACCTGAGCAAACAGGAGGCACCTGATGTTCTCCTTAAAAATCTACCATATGAAAAAAGAAATTATCAAGTTGAGAGCAACATCTAATTTAAAAAAGATCAAAAATGGAAGTAGAGGAGCGTGTCTCTAGCTCCTTGAATGTAAGTGTTTTCTTGCAAGGGTGCAGAGAGGCCTCGGTTTGATACTCTACTATTATTTTAAGATGCCGCCTTCAGATCTTGACAATTTCATCTCACATGCGTTTGATCCGAGCGAGCGCGGTGCTTTCAGCTCTGGGAGCTGGCAGAGGGCACAGGAACCTGCTGATGAATCTGCCGCTCTTTTTCTTTTGGAAAAAGTACTGTTCACCCCCCGAAGCCTGGGGTTGCAGCACTGCAGAAAGCACTCCCTGCCCGAGCGGCAGGTTTGTACCTGAAGAAACAAACTGCCTGGGAACAAAATTTCATTTGTTGTTTCAAATGATGTATTTTTCAAACAGGCTGCCGACCACCGACCCAGTGAGTTAAAAATATAAGAAATAAAACTAGTGTTTTCCATTCGGTGCCTGATTTGGATCTTCCTTACTTGGTGAAAAGGCGGATATTGAGATTGCTTCTTGTATCGCAAGAGCAGGATCTTTTGTCCGAGATCCCATATGCAAGAGCATCACAAAGACATGGCCAGCAAAGCTGCTCCTTTAAACCATGTCTTCATCTTGTACAAATAAAGGATATTAGGATTTTTCTTTTTTTACTTGTTCTGCTTATGGCTCAGTCGTGTATTTTGCCCTTGAAAGGAGCTTTGTCCCAACAAAGAGCTCCATTACAGACACTGGATTTGTCCCAGCAGCCGGCTCTGCCGAGGGGCCATCCCTTGCAGAACCAGGGACTTAGGCTGATGCCCAGGACTGGCTCTTCCTAAACATTTGCACAGCACATCATCCTGATTAGCATCTCCAAGTGCTGCTTTCATGCAAGTAATAATAGTGGTGGAAGAAATTCCACATTTTAAGCTGTATTACAATTAAAAAAAAAAGATATCAAAACTGCCAAAATTCATATCCCTGTGGCAGGGTATGAGACTTTCTGCATTTATAAAGTTGCAGCAAGAGTCATCCAATCTGAATACACCTTTCAAGTGACATGGGGTTATTTTACCAGAGGACTGCTTGACATTACTGCCTCTATGAATGGAGTCGTCCCTTTCAATCTTACGGTTTTAAACTTGTCTGGGGAGGGGAAAGTTTGTATCTTCCAGTTTCCAGTGAGGCTGCCAAAGGTACATGCCGGGCCAGGCTTTTAAGGTGATTTATTGTGCGACTTTGAATAAACTTTAATTTCTATAATTTTCTTTATCTGTAAAACAGTGATAATATGCAAATGCTGTCATTCTGCGGTGCAGTGAGAAAAGTAGTTATCCTTAAATGTCAAGCATATGTCAATGGCACAAAGCAAATTAACCGTATTAGAGGTTATTTACCAGACCAACACACTAGATAGATGAGGGGAAAGCACTTATATCCCAAAAGTATTATTAAACCTTCTTGGCTTTGCTTCTGCTGGTATATGGGATTATTTTGAAAAAAAGAGGGATGTTATGTTGTAGCCTGCATTGTCTTTCGGTGAGTCTTACTTTTTTCTCTTCTATTAACTTGGAGATTTGAAATGCAACTAACTTGAGCAATTACATGGTGTCTCATATGAAATACTGAGACTTTTGCAACCTTCTGCAAACCAGATTGTCTTGCCAAGGCAGAGCCTTTGTATGTAATATTTCCCTTCCTCCCTTTTCCAGATCAACACTTGATTGAAAATCAAAGTTGATTGTATTGCTAGTTTGAAAGTGGCCATGTTCATCTGCATTAATTCTCATGTGTTGTGTTTTTTTTTTAAGGTTATTTTTCTTAATGCATGTCAAAGATTTCCTAACTCTTGCTATGCATTGACTTTGAGAATTACATTTTAAAAGCGAATGTATTGAAGAGACTGTTTATATCCTAAAATATCCTGTGTAGATTATAGCATGATATTTTTGAAAAGCATTTTTTGTATTTCAAAACAAAAACACCAGATAAGCCTGCTTTTGGCATGAAAATAAGTGATTTTTTTTCTTTGGGGTTTTTTTTTTGCTTTGGTTTTGCTCTTCTAACCAGATAAGTATATCTGCTTTTATCTGGTTATACATGAACACGGTTTTCCACTTTAATTCACTCAATAATGTTAAAAGTATTGTTGGAATGAGTCTTCGAAGTTGCGTCTGTGCAAATTTTGTTATGCAGCCTTTCTCCTGGGAATGCCACCTCAGATATGGTCATCTCCAATTCTAACCTTCACCCAGTGATCCATTCTGCCAAGAAAACAGGCTACTTTTCTTACTTTCCTATTTTTGTGTGTGTATGTATGTGTGTGTGTTCTTCAGAAAGCCAAACTTGGGCCAGCTGGTAACAAAGTCATTACTCCAACAGAAGACAAGAACTCAAGTGTGCCATCCAACAATCTGGACAGGGTGAAGCTGACAGATTTCAACTTTCTCATGGTTCTTGGAAAGGGGAGCTTCGGGAAGGTAGGAATTCTTGATAACTACTCCACTTGCATTCTTTTTTCTTTTTTTTTTTTCTTGAGGAAGAATGAATGAATAATTCTCTAAGAAGTAAAATCCAGAGTCAAAAGGATGTGCATTTTTGACGGAGGATTTCTTAACATGGAGTGAGGTGATTCCCTAAGGACTAGCACGCTTCAGTCGTGATTGGTAGTTTTCTTGAAAAAATAAAAATTAAAAAAAACCTGTTGGGCAGGATGTAAAAAACAGTTGATGACTTTTAGATCCTCACTTCTTGGCAGTTTCAAGGAAATTAAGTCTACTTTTCTGGCTTTACTACCTAGGTCACTCTGCCAGTTCTGGAAGTCACCAACATTGGTAAGGCTGAATATTGGGGAAAAAACAGGAATAGGATATATATATTTGAAATCTGTTAGTCGAAAGAAAGGACCGCTATTTTTCTGTCTGTTTGAACAACCACTGATGTGATAAAGTGCCCTTTACTGAAGAAGTCCCCTGGGACTTAACATTTTATCAGCCCTTTGGCAACGTGCCTGCGATTAACCAGAGGGTTTTGGCACAGGCTTTGTCTGAAATGACTGGTACGGCTCATTGCAGAGGGTGAGTAATGATGGTATTTTTGGAGTTTTGATCAAGTTAGTCTATACCAATAGAAGGAAAAGCTGAATTGCCATCTATACAAATCTTTGGACATATGAGTCACCTTTCCTCCTTGGCAGGTAGGAAGATTTTCACCCTGTTGTTTCTCTTTGTGCAGGTGATGCTGGCAGACAGGAAGGGGACAGAGGAGCTTTATGCAATCAAAATACTGAAAAAAGATGTGGTGATTCAGGATGATGATGTTGAATGTACAATGGTTGAAAAACGAGTCCTGGCATTGCAAGATAAACCACCGTTCCTGACACAGCTTCACTCTTGTTTCCAAACAGTTGTACGTGAGCTCTGTCTTTCTTGCCACCCTGATGTTTTCCACACTATATGATCATGGATTTTATCAGTTCAATAACATCTATTATCATCCAACGTGTATATCATAGTTTCTGCGCATAGAAAATGGTGAAGAAAGAGATACCACATGTAATTACTCCTTGTATTTTAAATACAAAACCTAGGTTTAAAGGTGTTTCTTCATACAGTAATTCAAGCAGACCAGTGTGACAATTCATAAATGTAATAATGTGTGCTTTGCCAAGTCAGAGTCTTAAGCCCAGGTTCCCAAAGGTTCCTAAATACTTTTAAGGATCTGAGGATAGTACTTGAAAAGTCTTAATGGCTGTTATTATATTGTGAGGTGATTAGTCATGAATCAAAATGCTGATGGATTTAATTTTGTTTTCTGGCACCTCTGGCACAGAGGAAAGCATTGGGGTTTTTTTCTTCCTTCCTTATAAATATGTGAAGTGGACATTTCCCCATTACATTGCAAAACGTCTCCCAGAGACAGCCTGCAGGGCGGATCTGACGGTCCAACGGCACCATACCGGTCTGTTGGATGAGATGGAAAGCCGCGTGGTAGACAGTTGGCGCTCAGTGTGCTTTTGGTTAGCGGAGTGGGCATGGATACGCTCTGACACTAGTGAACTGGCTCCAAATATTCCAAGCTGGGTAGAGGTCTTTATTCACAAGAAATCAACACTCTTCTTGTCCCACCTTGTAGCCATGTTATGACAGTGGCCTTGAACTAGTGCTCCCGGGGTGGGTTGTAGCTTAATGGGGTGATGAAAGGACATACGCTGTTGGTTTTCCACTTGACTATTCCATATCTTTTACCTCTTACATTGTTGATGGTTTTTAATCTAAAAACAAACGAACAAACGGGCAGTTAGTTGGAAGTAATAACATTGTAATATTCCGCAAACAAGCTGCATCATCCCGTCACCATTTCATAATTGTCTGTGTTGTTAGAGGCATTTTCAAACTCTGTTTAATGACTACAAATCTCTGTGCAGAAAATGGCCTGAATGCAACAGATTTGCAGACGTAATTAATCACAATAAAATGTGAATCTGGGAACTATAGCACTTGGTAATTCTTGCTTTCTAAAATATTTTTCCTGCCTCTACTTATAATATGAAGATTGTTGTAATAAGATAAGAGAGGTCCTAGTGTGAAATAGACTTCTATCTCCCTCTAATTGTTTATCTTTATATAACTTCGTTAGTAACCAAAAAGCTTAGTGTCGTCAGTAAATGAAAAAACACTTTGTTCGATTTTATCTTTCTTTCGAGCAGCTACATTTTAAATGTAAAATCTTAAAAGTACAATTGACTAGTGTTTTCCGGCTAAGGGGAATGGAGGAAAAAAGTTGGGGGTTTTAGTATTTACAGTGTAATTTTTTTGTTTTATCATGTACAAGAGCAATGGAGCTACATAAAGGCCTAGATAAATCATTAACACTTTTGCCTAATTTACTTCATGTTTTCCAAAGTTTTGAGTAGTTTGGTGCTATGAAATATTCTGGAGGATTAATATTAGCTACAAAAATGAAAAATTGTATATGAAGGAGAAGAAAAGGCATAAACTGTGTGACTGCAGGAAAAATTGATAATTTTTGGTTAGTGCTTTTAAATGCAGGCTTCTATTGCCATGGGTTTTACAATAAGACAATTCATACAAAAATCTAAATTTTATAAATCCAATCTGGCCAATTAAACATTTTGCCCGTGGCTTGTCTGTTGGACTCAGCTTAGGAAATCACAGTTTTTAAATGCATGTTAATGTTCTGAAATCTCAGTTACTGGATGATTGGAGACTTTCAATCAATGGTGAAGGAAAGAGATTGAACTACAGCATCTCAGTAATGAGTCTCTTTCCCATCAGAATATTGGATCAGAACTTTTCTACAAATATTTCAGGTAATGATTCTGTCCAAAATATCTAAAGGATAATCAGAGGAAGCCAAAAATATGTCTTCCATAATTGGGAGGAAGACTATTAATGCATTTTATATGCTGTCTGGATCATGTTGTAACTGCAGATAGTAAGCTTGCCATAATGTTGTCCACCAGAATTTTTAATGTTAGGTGGCCAAAAACATCCACCCTGAATTAAAGATGTTTGTAGAGTGTAAACAATGTATTCTTACTGAATTCACTTGGAAGAGCTCAGTTTTAGTCCTCTGAAAACTGGGGGACAGAGCTACTGTTTTACTGTCTGGAGGTAACTGGGTGGGAAAATACTACTTAAGCACGCTTAAATATGTTATGGTCATGTTTGATTTGAGATACCTGGATATGGCCTTTAAAAGTCCTCACTGTGCAAAAAGAATCTCCCTCCAAAATACCTTATTGCCATCTTCCTCTAGCTGAAATATGTGCCTATGAGAAATTAATTTAGTGTCATTTGTAAGGGTTCCAGATACTTTTGTAAAGCCTACAATTACTTTTCTTCTTGCCTCTTTTTAATAATCAAAAAATGTATTTTTTAATACCTCCCATCTTCCAAAGGAAAACTTATTAGGAAGGATTAGAAATGGCCTCAAAGCAAAAATTTTCAACCATCTTTAATTTATTTTTTACTTTTATTTTTAGAGAGACAGATTTTTCAGGCAGAACTATATGTGAATAACTATGGGAACCATTGTAGACAAATAATGTATAAAAATGCGTCACTAAAATTGGCAGATCTAGACAGATCTCATCAGTCATTTACTCTTGCAGGTTTTACAAAACATTCCAGTTCCATTTCCTGATCTATCAATTTTGCCAGAATGTACAACCAGTCCTAATAATCTTAAAAGCTTTATAATAACATATTAGTAACTTTTTTGCTGATCAATGCGTATCTAATATTTTCTCTAATGTATTTATGTGCATCTTTAATACTTTATCCTAGGACCGTCTGTATTTTGTTATGGAGTATGTGAACGGTGGTGATCTCATGTATCACATTCAGCAAGTAGGAAAATTTAAGGAGCCACAAGCAGTGTGAGTGTTCGTGTTTATATATTTAAATCATGTCATCATCTTAATTTTACATTGTAAGAGGATTAGGTTTTTTCTTCTTCCCAGGTTCAGCATGAAGTCTAGCCTGGCCTTTCTTGATTGTGTTTTTAAGGCCCAAAAGCTGAAGTTTATGTTGTTTGCACACATAAGCCAAAGGTAGCTATGCCTTTTTATTCAAAAATACAGCACGAACAAAGGCATGCAACGCCTACTTTAAAAGTGACAAGAATTTGAACAAGGCAACAGGAAATTAAAGATGTTGCTTGGTATTCTGGTGTTGTTTTTAAAAGCAAATGTAAAAAAAAAGTGAGTAGAACATTTCAGTCTGAATTAATGTTATAGGGAAAGGCAATACAAATAGACTCAGCATTGCAATATAAATTATAGTTTATACAAGATAAATTCAATGTATAGCTTATAAGAATTTCTGTGATCCTACTTTTTTATAGAAGTTTTATTTGTGAGGAGTTAATAAATGATTAGAAGTTGTTTATATACATGATCCCTTTTAGGTAATTGTACATCTGGCATATCAGTGAGCAACTGATAATGATCTGTAGCATATTCAAATGTGAATAGATCCATCAGTACCATTTTAGTCATGCTTGTAACATCTCATCATCATTTATTAGTCTTTCATAAATCATTTACCAATGAAACTTCAAAGTGAAGTGTGACCAACTGTTTTAAGAATTCAGCTGAAATAATTTCTCATTTCAGTTTAAATAATCAGGGCTTGTTTAAATGAGAGGCCTTCTAAATATAAGTGTTTGAGATATAAAACAAAATTTCAACAACTCACTAAATAAAAGCTAGATGGTATCAAATCATCCTTGACTCCCAGCTAACGTAACTTGCCAACACCCGTTGCAAATTATGGTGCTTTATGTCAGCTTACGCCTGTGGAGCATATTCCAGCACACGCGTTCACAAATACCTCTGATCAAGTGTTTCAGAGCTAAGTTTTCCTTTCCCTTATGCTAGCCTAAAAATTAATCTAATCTTTAAATAATCCTCTTGCACATAATTTGCACAGTTCCACAGCAACTGGCTTCAAACATCCATCAATATTATGTATCCTTTAACTACATTCAGCAATTATATTTTATATGGTAATCATTTTAATTAGCTTTATGTAATTAATCCATTAACAGCCTGTATAAAGGAATCCTGTTTCTGCAAATTATTTCATGCCATATGAATTGAAATGTAAATTGAGCTGCATCCTGAATTCAGCATTGATATGTGATTAGAGATAATGACCTTTGCAGGCAGATTAAGATCAGTGCAGTAAAATGCTGTGCTCCAGCTGCACCATTTTTTTATGGTCCAGGGAGACATTTTCAATTTTTTTTTTTAAATTTTGCATTATTTTATCTTCAAATACTCAAAATGTGTCTGTTAAAGTCAAATTGAAGTAAGGTGTCTTTTATGTCATCTGCCTGCAATATATATATAATTTTATACTTTAATATGTATATACACACTATGTATTATATACTTTATATGCTATTATACTATCATTCTTTACCATGATGCATTTCCAAAATATTTTGTCAGAAGGAAATCGTGAGGCTATAAGAAATGTGTTGGGTTTTTTTCATACAGATTCTATGCAGCTGAGATCTCAGTTGGGTTATTCTTTCTCCATAACAGAGGGATTATTTATAGGTGAGTATAACCTGACATAAGTAATTTCTGAACTATTTTTAAAACCCCAAACATGATCTTATGCATTCCTGTGTGATGTTTAATAGTTTTACATGTTCAGAAGTCTCAGTGTGAGTGTGTTCATGGTCATATACATCTACTTCTAGATTAATTGTCCAGTTTCAGGGCTTATGGTCGTTCTTACGTATCCGCAGCGAGGTGCCCGGCTCCATCCATAGACCGCCATGCATGTCCAGCCCTGACCCCCTGCCCCCAAGTAGCTACACATATTCCTCACCTAGACTCAGAAGTAGGTAAGTTGGCCCTAGTTGATCCTAACATTAACGTTAAATTACTGTGATTCTTCATAGAGATCTGAAATTAGATAATGTGATGTTGGATTCAGAAGGACACATTAAAATTGCTGATTTTGGAATGTGCAAAGAACATATGTTAGATGGAGTAACAACCAGGACCTTCTGTGGCACTCCAGACTACATTGCACCAGAGGTAAATATTTACCGTTTCAAGAACCTTTCAGTCTCTCAAATGAAAATTGTCCCTACGCACACCTCACACCACCAAGTTTTAATAGCTGTAACTCTGGATACTCTGTGGATGGTACCATTTATACTTCTGCAGGTATACTGAATAACTTTGTGACTTAATACAACATTATCAATAAGACTTCACTATTTTAAAAAATATCGAGTTGATTGAAAAACCTAACTTCTTACGGGAACAGTGTTTCAGATTTTGTTCATACTAGCAAAAGACTAAAAAAGCAGGATCACCACCTTGTGATTTTAGATTTGTATCCTGGAAATGTTATTATACCACACTTTGTGCTTCAATTTGTAAAGTCATAGAGACTTCATGGGTGTTGCTGAGGTTGTTGATGAGGTCAGCAAACATTTTATTGGGAACAAATATAGCTTCTTTAATGTATTTCTCCATAGGTTCACACACCTGCCAAAATACATATATTTAAAGGATTGCTTGGCATTTTCAGGAAATCACAAACCACTCATTGATTTTTAGGAAGGGACTCATGAGGTCTTGAAGCTTTTCACTGACCTCCCTGCAAAACTACGGTAGTCTTTTCCAGGCCATGTCTTACAAATGGTACACAGGTGTTGTGAGTTACTGCTCTTGATCTCAGGAAAGCTCCAGTCATTGAAAGCCTCAACAAAGCTGTAAGATCAGGGTGTGAATGGAGTTGACATAATAAATCCATAATTTGCCCTGAGTTTTCTGTGACTTAGCAATACCTGGACTGCATTCAAGCCACTGAAAACACAAACCTAACTGCAGAGTGTCTAAAATGAAAATGTGATCACAAGAAACACAGTTCTACTTTAAAGCACTGTGATAAATACAAGCTTAGAGTTAAGATTTTTAGTCTGGATATGATTTGTATTTCAATAGTCTAGGTATAGAACATTAAAAACAAGCACATGTGGTGATTTGGAAATGATTCAAATATATGAATATTGAAATCTGGTATTTGTGCATACTGAGCTTTCAAGAGTCTTGATTTGTTTGGCTGCAGATTCAGTGCAAGAGGCTGTATCCTGATCCAAGATACTCAGTGTTTCACTGAGTGCTGGGCAAGAGGCAGCTCTGGCTGGAACATTTCTGGCTGTAATTGAATGTTTGTTGGAATATGCGAGATTTATACATGGACAAGTAAATTAGTATCTGAGGTGAATTTTGTCATCTCTGTGAAATTGGAATGAAAAATAGTTTGGTTTTTTCCAATTGCTAATTCATGCTTTTCAGAGTGAAATATTGTGTATTATAAAACCTTGTTTTTTCACAAATTGCTGTTGCTTGCAGCAGGATATCAGAACAACCAAAGCAGTAATTCATTTTCTCCTGTCAAAACATAAATGAAGCCAATATTACAAATTAAAGTGTGTCCTTTCTGCGGCAATAGTCTTGTGCCAGTTAATACCAAAGAACATGTTGTCAGTGCCAAAATGCTCAATACGGGTCAGTGTTGGAATGCTTTATTTTACTTTATTTGGAAATTTCATATAAAGAAATAAACCTTTTACCAAAACATTCAGTAACTGGGAGGAAATTAGTCTTTCTATTATCTTACAAAGAGATTTTTTTTTTTTAGTTGGCTGATTTTCTTTCATTTCTGAAGACATTATAGTGACTGACAAATTGCTAACTAGGTTTGTGGTAAACTTCAAAGTAAGGTTCATGTTTTGCTTGCAGGAGCATTTCAGCATGTTTCCATGGGCTAAAATTTATAAATTTATAATAGATTATAATGAGGATTCATTTGCACGGTACCATTCCCTACTGGGTGGAGATAAATGAGCTAAATCTAAATAAACTGTTGAAGGTATCTAGAGTAGAGTGTGTTGCATCAAACATAGAGAATTAGCTCTTTTCATCAGTATTTGAGAAATAATGTTGTGACTATAGTGGGGTCTGAAGGAGCCCACGCTGCCTCTACATGAGCTACCCACAGACATAGTTCAGAGATAACACGGCTGGAAGGACCATACAGGGACATCTCAGCTGGCTTCACACGTATGATCCCCGGTCAGAAGAGCAGGGTAATATGGTGCTACATTCAGCAAAGTGGACTTGCACACTTTGGTGTATTGTAAAATAATGCTTTCCTTTTTTAATGATTGGGAAAGTTAGCATTTGTTATTGCTTAGATGTACAATGCACTGGAATTAATATTCATTTTCCTATCCTAGGCAATTTGAGAAATGTGCAGAGGTTAAACTGGTAGAATCCCAGATTTGACCACTTCTGTCAGCCAGAAAGTCGTTATCTAGTAAAGAATATTTATTGATGTGCTGAACTTAAATATTTATGGTCAGAATGGTAAAATAGCTGTGAAATCAATTAACACTTTGTATTTCCTTGACCAGTCAAGAGAGACAGAAGGAGGTGGATGTCAGGAGGATTAGCGGGAAGGGATTCTGCCAGCACAGCCCATTGCCTGGGGCGCAGTACTGAATCCCACCACCAGCATCCCTGCAGCAGCTAGAGCACTGACTTGGAATTTCAGAAGAATTTAAATTAGAAAGACTGTTTCCCTTCTCCTCCATCTAGTAGCCTCAAAATCTTAAGTTCTAACCTTGCATTTGCCGGGGTTATGGGAGGCTAATAGATATTGCAAAGGTTTGGAAAGTGTACATTTGACTGTTTCTTGAGCTAGTAATATTTATTTCTTTTAATAAGTGAGTTTTAACTTTTCCAGGAGACATAAGATAGGTTCAGAAAAGACTTTCTCTCTTGCCTCTGGGATATAATCTTTTCATCCCAACTGGCTACCAGCTGCAAGCTGGAATGATCTAAACATTCCTACAAATTGCTGGTATTAATCTCTATGTCCTGCTGTTAACTGTGCCTTCCTTGGAGGCAAAAAGGAAAAAAAAAGAAAAAGAGCAATCAACATTCCTCTGCCAATTTCAGAAATTCCTCCTGAGCTCTTCCTGAGCTCTCAAATCCACAGCACCTGAAAAGGCAGAGCTCCTAAAATACAGTAATAGGTAGGGAAAATGGGACATTTGAAATGCAAAAGGAGATGAAAAAGGCAATCATTTAAATTAATGATGGAGAAGGAGGGGAAGGGAAGGGTCCTATCAACTTTCCCCTCCTCCCTGGCCGGTAGAAAGCAGAGATCATAGCTGGAGGAGGGTACAGGTCTTCATTTCTAGGCACATGAACTCCCTCACTGCTCTGAGGGTCTGCTCTGCACACTGCAGTGAGACAGGAGGTCATGTTAATTATTCTGCTTATTCTAACAGATATCAAAATTTGTACATGCAGATAGGATTATTTTGGCAGCTGCTGCAAGGCAGCCAGTGATGGCTTTGAGTGCAGCAGCTGGTGGGTAATACATGATGATTTCTGGATGAGAAGGAGGGAACTACTGAAAATAGGACATTTAGAACTTGCTGACTTTGTACCAATGCATGTTTGACTGTATATTGAAAACTCATCTGCTTCCTCCCACATGCACGTAATTCCTTCCTTGAAGTGAGCGTTCTTTCCTCTCGTTTACATTTTTCAATTAATGCTTTGAATAGCTCCCAATATTATGAGTATAACCACCGGTTTCCATGCATGACACGCAGGTTGGTGAATGAACGTGGCAGATTGCTTTTCTGTGTTTCATTTGTATCATATCCTTACCAGGATTAAGCTGGTGATTCAAATTGGGTGTATTTAATTAGGATTAAGGGAAAAAAACTTCCGGTGTACAGCAGCAGACATCAACAGTACCACCTTTTCCTACATTGCAATAGGTTCAATGAAAAAGGTGTTTTCGTTGCATTTGCAGTGGGACTTTTCTGCAGTGGGACTTTTCTGCAGTGGGACCCTTCCAGTCCCAGTGGAACTTGATGTCCGTATTTATTTCTCAGATCCTACTCTTTCATCATGCGACTGGTTTGGGCAAGGGAGATGTGTGCCAGCTCGGTGGGGGCACTGATCTGTTCATCAGATGCTTCTGCTGATGTTGACATGTGGCATCAAGTAAATGTCATTTTAGCCAATGACATAGGACAAAAATTTTAGTGACTCTGACCATATGTTAAATGTGGGAGTTTTTTTCATGCTAATTCTGTCTCTCTTGATGATTCGGTGATATTCTCTCACAAAGGCAGATTTAATTGGGGCAGATTACATTTGCTGATGAGAATGCTAGTTAGAGAACAACCCGATCTTGACTCATCTCTTACTGGATAAATAAACAGTGTCATTGAGTCCGTGCTTTGTTACACCTTTCATTTTATGACATTGCATTACCGTATTTAAAAGATTTCCTCTCCTCAATACTCCCATCAAACTCTTTCGCAATAGGAGGAGAGGTAGACTGTGGCCTCCTGGGCAGACCTGACTGCCAGGTTGAGAACCATGGCGGTGTAGCAGCATTTTCTTTCTAACTGCTATGAATCCATCTTTTTCTCATTTGCTAATTGAAATAAACTGTTCCTACCAAAACCACTTACATGAAGCATATTTATTGTACAAAATGTTCTGCCCTTATAAATTAATGACCTTCTGAAAAATATCCCTTTTTTTTTTAATAAAATACTCTTTTTCCATAAGGCAAGGAGATTGTCGGAGAAGGGTTGAGGGTGAAATGTTTTATCATTTTCTGTGTGTAAAGGCCAGTATTTTTTCTGCATAAAATTTTGAAAGTGGTCTTTCAAGAAGCAACATTGATTCCAGCAGACTTCTGGGAACTTACTGATGATAGAAATTAAAGGGAGATTAACCAAATATGTCAACCACTATAATATGAAATGAATGTCCCGAATATATATTTTAAAGCCCATCTTACTGCTAAAAGACAACTAATAAAGATTGCCTTTATGTAGGACCTTGCAGCTGAGACTCCTGTTATTACCTCTGGTTGTGTAATATATTTCAAAGTACGATTGATTTTGAAATCCTTTGCTTAGGAACATTACAGTAATTTTTAATTCCTGTGCTGCTGTTATCCCTGCTGTATATTCACATAGAGACTCTAATTTTATTTAGTAGCCAGGCAGTCCAGCTTTATTGAACTGGTGACTCACTATTTTCCTCAGAAATTACAAAACTTGCCCGTCCAACTTCTCTTTTAGACAACCAGAAAATCTAGAATATGTGATGTGTACTTCTCTTAGCAATTTGTTTCACCAAGAATAAAAACGCATGCAAACAGGAAAATAAATACAAGTAATGACTGCCCCCGTTCTCTGCTTATTCTAGTGGAGCGGTGGCATTGGGGCTGGAGGCTCTGCTACTGCCCTCCCCGACGCGGATGGGCAGTGGCTGGGACGTCCTGCATCCCTTCACGCTTTACAATATCCTTTCGCAGTTATTTAGAAGGAGATCTGAGAGAACGCCTGCAGCTCAGAACTCCTCTATAGCATGCCCAAATGCATCTCTCAAATAAATTAACACTGATCTCTGAAGAGGCCTCGGTTAAAGAAAATGACGCACGAGGGGACCTGCGTGCTGTTGGCACTTGCAGTCTTTCGTTCTGTCAGAACTCCGTTGGTGCTTCTATGTGAGTCAGATGTGAACCCAGAGGATGCAAAATACTTGACATTTCCATTAGGCTGAGCAGCAGAAACCCCTTTCTTTTTTGTGTAGCTGGTATCTAGCTTCATACTAAGAGTATATTAATCACGCAACTTGGGAAAATGTAACTGAGCTTTTCAGGGTTTTGCTCTTTTCTTAAATTTTGATTCCTTTTACAGCAGAACAAAAATATAAATACTGAAAAGAAAAGAAAGGCTTAATTATTGGTAATCTGTAAGTTAAGTGAGTCTCATGATTTCAAGCTTTGACACAAATGGATGGCTAACATTTTTGCCTTGTCTCCTACATTGTGCTGCTGTACTTCCTTTGCTTTCAAATACACATCCCAAGGTCTCCTAAGAGCCGCATTTCCCAAGATATCGCAGTACCAAAAGACGTGGGCAGATTTAGACTAACATTTGCAAAACAGTCCAGCTCCCACTGAAACCAATGATTAGCTGGAGTGAGGGTTTCAGTATTGTCTTTCTCAGCTTTTTGAAGGAAATATGTTCACCTCTGCATGTCACTATTTATCTACTATGTCACAAGACTGGGTGTTAGTTAACATAGGGGTTTTTTCTTTCATTTTTTTGTGATTATACAGATTATTGCTTACCAGCCCTATGGGAAGTCTGTGGATTGGTGGGCGTACGGAGTGCTGCTCTATGAGATGTTAGCTGGCCAGGTAAGAGTTACCCTCCCGTGCTGGCTGTGACCTCCTCCTGCCTCGCCAAGCTGCTCTGTTTCAAGGCTCCCTAATGGGTTAGACCCTTAGGGGACAAGCTTGGGGCCTTTCATACTGATATTATCTCCTTGTACTCTTGACTGACTCCACTGAGAATGTATTTAGGCTTTAAGCTCTTTATATTGCAGCCACATAATCAAGCACTCTCTTTGAATATGGCTTCTTTGTACTGTAATAATGTTATAAATAGCCATCTTCAAAACTGAATGGGAGACACTTGAGCAGGAAAATGCATGTCAAATGGAAGAAATATCATTTGGTAGTTTGAAACCACAGGGAGACATAATAAGAGCGTGTATATGCTCTGCATTGCAGTTAAGTCACAAGAATACAGTTTTTGTATTGTATGTCCTAGGGGTAAAGTATGGGTCTTGCCGCTTGAAATACTCTCAGTTATAGACCCCTAATTCTGCACAGTTAATGAGTTGCTGCTCTCTGAGTCACTCAAGTAGAAAAGCAACACTGTACTGCAGTAAAT
The DNA here is from genome assembly GCF_000690835.1 of Fulmarus glacialis. NCBI lineage: Eukaryota > Metazoa > Chordata > Aves > Procellariiformes > Procellariidae > Fulmarus > Fulmarus glacialis. The sequence continues at coordinate 78,299 of NW_009208534.1, forward strand.
GGCAGATAATTACCAACTTTAAGGAATTCTGTTCGTCTTGAGTTGGAAAAGATTTGTGCAGTTGGCTTTCAATGAGTGTTAGCTAAAGGTATGCATTTCCTAAGCTTAAAACATACATTTTTAACAAGTGCCTTTAACAGTTTCTCTACTAAAGTCCAGTCAATGTTTTTAAAGTGTAGCAATTGCTGTTGTTAACATTTACAGTCTGCATTGCAAATATTAGGCATCTGAATGCTTTTGAGAAAATGAGATTTACCATTAGCTGAGCCTTCCATAGTGCCCGTATCCTGGGGACTCACCCGCAGGCACTTTCCTCCACCTGTATTTAAAAATAAAATGCAGCCCTTTCTTGTGATACAGTCTCCCCTTCACAGAAGCAGAGTCTACAGCCATGTCTTATAAAACAAACTGGAGTTTAACTAGAATTAAGTGAGGAATGGATATACCTTAGCACAACGTAATTGAAAGTTACAGTCTCCAAACTTCATCCTTTAAAGCATTTTGGCTGTCTGGTGCATAGTAGCTTTAAAAGCTGATTAAAGATGATCACGAAGATAATCCTGCACATATTTCATTAACCTGGCTGCCATGCTGGGGGCAGAAGTGAACTTTTCTCCTCAATTTCTACCTGAGACTGATGAACACTAAACTTCTGGGTCAGAAGATCCCAAGCTGCAGCAGGTGGCTGGAAGTTTGGTTTGTATTCCTGGGCAAGGACCACGGCTGTATACTGATCTCTTTGGGCATCTATGATTGACTGGGGGCAGGTTAATGGGCTGGATGCACCTTTGACCTGACCCAGTGTGGCCATAGTATTGTCATGCCATTTCATAAAAAGTGAAGAATTTAAAAAAAAAAACCAAAACCAATAAGTAACTTACCTGTGATTTATTTTCAACAGCCTCCATTTGATGGAGAAGATGAAGATGAACTCTTCCAGTCCATAATGGAGCATAATGTTTCCTATCCAAAATCACTGTCCAAAGAAGCTGTCTCCATCTGCAAGGGGGTGAGATAGATGCTTCTTTATCATTAAGTTCCTTTTTGGCAATCTTTGTGAATAACTAAATTTGTCTGGCTTTGACAAGTATTTTTAAGCGCAACTTCCATCAGGCTGTGCTAAGCGATATTGTCATGAAGTGCTCATCGCTTGGTGTCATTGATAAGTGTTCAGCTCTTCCCGCTGTGCCTACTTGTTTTATGGTAAGAACAAATGTCAGAATCAGTAGCTGCCAAATCCAAAGCAGATTTTATAAACAGGACGATGGTGTGAAACGTCTCCACCCACCTTGCCTCACAACCCTTTGGCAGCGCAACCCCAGTTTTGCAGGGTGAGGAGATATCTCAGCTTGGATGGATACCAGATACTCCAGTGAGTCCTCAGCCCAGTATGCCTAATGACAGCAGCAGAGCAAAAGAGTTAATAAGAATCATCTTTAAATGTAGGTAAAGGTGAGCTTATGTGAAAAACCTTCAGTGTAAATGCAAGGAAGCTGTGGGGAAATCCTGACCCAGTTGTAACCTGTGTGGCCTAAAGTTTATCTTCGATTCTAAGTTAATTTAATTTTTTTTTCAAGGAAAAGAATAGATTTGATTTCAGGGGATTAGCTCAGGAAAAAAGAATTCATCTGATTTTCCCTTGACTCCATGTGATTCCCTGGAGTACTGTCGATCTGCAGCTTTTCCAAACCACCATCTATAAAGCGTTACTTTGATGTCTTACTTGTAAAATATCACTGCACGTAGTGTCAGTTAATTTGGTATTTACTTTCTTCCTTTCCTTTGCAACCATTTATGAAGTATTGTACATGAGCTGAATATTAATCCCTTAAGGAAAAATCATCAAGGAAAAGAAAAGCTGTTTAGAACAACAAGGTAAAAGGAAAGACCAACCACTCTAATTTTGGAGTCTATCCCGGTGTAGACATGCTGGCCAACAAAAACAAAACATGATATATTTTTGTAAAGTACATGCAGATTGATGCCTTGTCGTGAAAATCATATATTCAGACAACACAGTTTGAACTTGATCTAATTACCGTGTTTTCAGCTCTCCTGCTTGCTGCTGTTCTGCTAGGTGCTTATGCAAAGGGAGGTCAGAAAGCTAAAATTACATTGCACCGCTAGGTTTGAGGTCAAGTCTCTGTGATAATAACACGTTCATCATCTGTATTAAACTAACAAATTAATTCCAAATCCCAGTGAGCATTATACCTGAGCTAAGAAGTCAATATGAGAAGGCTTCTGAACCTTGTAGTCAGCAGTAGCTCAGCAATCCTGGGACTGTGCGCCATCGGGCAAGACGAATGTGCCCGCTGTGCTCTTGAAATTGAATTGTCTGCTTGACATCTATTCCACTGATTCAGAGTTTGTTGTGTTTGGTAAATGCAGTAACTTTGGAACAGAATTAAAACTGCTAGAATCATTATTCACATTTTCTTATATCACCTACTGTTAAAGCAAGGAGTTTAGAAAAGGTAACAAAAACGGGACAGTTGCTGTTAAGGACATGATTCCTAGCCCAGTGCACAGACGACTTCCCAAAGTCTGCTTAGAGTCGCTTTTATTTTAGGTTCAAAATTGGAATCTGATCAGCTCAACATTTGGAGGGAGACTAAAGCAGTACAGCTGAGGTTTTAAAAAGATGTGTTAGGGTATCACTCCCAGCAGTATATAAATCATATATAATTTGTAAAAGAGCTTTAAAAAGTCCCCACAATACTGGAACTGAGAGTTGAAGGCTACATTGCTCAATTCCTAACGTACATATCAATTGAAAGGATTTTGAGGAGCTTGTTAATTAGGGAGCGTATTACTGTTTCCAAGCATGCAATGCTGGTGGGTTTGGGGTTTTTTTTCCCCAAGTCTGCATAATCTATGCAGCTGGGTATAGTATTGACCAAGAGGTCATTAAGGATGCAAGGGAGGAAACGCGGATTAGATACTGTCAGCTGGGTGCCAAGCAATTGTAGGCTCTGTAATGAGATGTCTTGAACAAGCCCAGAAAAATGAAAGGGGGGGTGTGCTTCATACAGCTTTAGTATATTGGAATTTATTAAGTTTAATTGATTGTTGAGGTAGGGCAGAAGCTGTTCTGGAGATTTATATGACTGAACTGAAAGACCAAGGGTGAAATTCAGGAGTGAGCTGTGAACTAACAGGATGGCCGTGTGCCCCGGGCACCGCCTGCCCGCCCACCACAGCAGCAACCGCTGCCGAATGGGAAGAAGTTCTCAAGCGCAATCCTTAATTTTGCTGCTGACGTGCTGTCTCCAGTGATCAAACAAGAAAAAAATAATCCTCAAAAAATGAATTTTAACTTTTCAAAACAATTTTATCAGCAACTTGCATCTTCAGGAGAGGAGTAAGAGCATCACAATCTGGGGAAAGTCTGTCTCACTTTCATTCCAGTGTTAAATTTAATCATTTGGTGTTTTCTTCCTAATAGCTAATGACTAAACATCCTGCAAAACGCCTTGGCTGTGGCCTTGAAGGTGAAAGAGACATCAGGGAACATGCTTTCTTCAGGAGAATTGACTGGGAAAAACTGGAAAACAGAGAGATTCAGCCACCTTTCAAACCTAAAGTGGTGAGTGAGATGCCAAGTACTTCCCTCGCTAAATGTGTCTGCAGTCATGCTTCCCCGTGGGATGAGATTAACGCTGGCTTGATGGTGCTGCAAATCTGGGACACTTCTAAAATAAGGCAATTTGATTATGGCAGACCAGTCTGTAAATCTGCTAATGTTCTGGCACCCTGTAGCATAACAGCGTACTTTGTTCTTTGTGAAGAAGCCTCTCAGTGGTTTGAGTCCTGACCGGACAGTCACGCGCTGCGGAGAAGTTGAAAATAGGGAAAATTGGCATATTCACATCAGCCACTTGAGACATGTAATAAATGAGGTTCCCGACTGTCTCCTCTGAACAACATCTAAAGTCAATGACTAAAGGTATCTGAATTACTGGAGTGGATTTCCTCCACAGTGGGCTACACAGCACAGGGGGGTTGTGTTCCCCATCCTGGAGTAACAGCACCCTCAACATCTGCTGAGTTTGCAAGAATTATCCCTGATTTATTTTTAATGTTTATTGCTGGTTTACACCCATGTATCTGTAGGAATATTTTGGAAATCCAAACAAGTGAAAGATATCCTTACTGTGAGTACTGTTTGCATAATATAATTTGAAGAGCTGTATTTGTTGATAGAGAATTTCCTTCAGCGTGTATTGACAGACAAAGAAAAGTATTTGCACACAAGAATACAAGCTTTCAGGAACAGCTGTAAATTGTTATGTCTTAACATTGAGTCTTTCTTCTTTCTTCTCTAACGCTTTTTTTGTTTCAACTGAGATGCGTACCTGGCTGTAGCACTGCAGGTGTAGGTCATTGGTCTGTACACTGATTTATTTACCGATACAGACATGCTGGTGTGGTATCACAAACTAATGAACAGAGGGAGGCCACTACCCAGTGGCAGAATATATTCCTCTCTTTTTGCATACGAGTGACTTTTTCACATCACCAGGAGGAGAGTTGCATGCTGAGAAGAGTGTTTTGTGCTAGGGCAAATGTCCTTCTCATATAGTGTGGATTTTGCATGCAGGGAAGGGTGTAAATAAGTAAAGAGCCTGCATGGTGCTGCCAACTCTGCCCGGCCGGTCCCCAGAGCTGTCTGTCCGAAGGGGAGCTGCACCTCTTTAAAGCATATTTTATGGAAGATTTCTTGAGTCAAATTTAAAGCTGATCGTAAAGCAAATCTACCTTCACATCTGTAAGTTTTATTAGCTCAGGAACTGAGTGCTTAGATTCTCCTTGAAGTTAAAAGTAACACCAGCATGAAGGTACTAAAAGCTTGAAGTATGGTCTGGTTCCATCATAGCACATTTCGTGGCAGATCCTGGCTCCTGTTTAGAGCAGCTGTGCTCTATCGCCGTAGTTATCATGACCTGTTTTGTTTATACAGGCTGCTATTAAAATACACCAGGGCATATTCACATGGAGCCTAACTTTCCCAGACGAAAAGAGTTTAAAATCCAAGACTGATATTACATACCCTATGTATAACTCACTTATTGTGATTGCTGATTCTATTTATATTGATTCTAGAAAGCAAAAAACACATGACCCTTAATCTGTTTGAAGATATGGATGTATTTCTAGGCTTTGTTTGGGGTGGGGGGTTTTTTCAGAAAACCTTTGTAGGTGCATCTTCTCTAGGAAGCGCGTTGCTGCAGGAATAGTCCTGCTGCTTTTGCCCACAGGCATGGTTCTCACTTGAACACGGAGCTGCAGATTTTGGGTCAGCAGTTGGTCGGTTTAAATAATGTGTTCCCTTCCAGATTGACATTTCACAGGCTGTAGGCATAGACTGATTATTTGGCAGGAAGAACATTTTATTCATATTTGTAAGTTTAGGAGTTCTAGGAGTCCTGTATTTTCAGTTCTGCTTTAATACTGTATTAACGCTCACAATAGCAATGCTACTCTTTAATACGTAAGACAAATACGTAATTGAAGATGCAAATTTGTTGATAAATTATTATATTTGCACCCAAAAAATACCCAGATTTCACATGAGTTATTTCTTAGCCTCTACAAGTACAAGAAATAGTGAGAGACCTAAAGGAGTCAGGGACTTTGATTTCAAAATACAGCTTGTTTGAATACCTTCCACTTGCTGAAGAAAGAAGAAAAAAAGAAAAATAAAAGAAAAAAGAGCAGAATTTTGTGGAAGAATGATGCATATCTGTAGAACATCTTTTTAGCAAAAGTCTTCCCTGTATAAATAGCCCTTTTGTTGCTGCTCTGAGTTGACTGTACTGCCTCTAAATAAATTTGACTGTTAATTTGGGGATACATCAACTTTCATTCCGAAGTTCAGCTCTGCCCATTCTTGTTCTGAAGAGATTCTGTACCAAAATGCATTGGCTTCAGTGGGCACCAGGGGTTTTGGTGAGTGCAGAACCCCGCGTGAAAAAAGCAGACTACCGTTAGCCTTTAACCCGTTGAAGCGTTCCTCTGCTTGTGTCCTTCCAAGACTGAACAAGTGTCCTTCTGTGAGCACTGCGGTCTGGTACCCGAGCGTGCGTTTTTCATCTGAAATATAAACCAACTTGTGCCCGAGGCAGCAAAAGTTCTTTGCAGCGCAGATCGGATGGCGTGTCCCAGTCCAGGACGTGCCAGGTGCTTTGCAAGAAGATTGGAAACTGTGACTGAGCTGTTTTCAAGATAGCCAAACACCTCACCCTCGAATTCCCCAACCTCTTCAGTTGGTTTCTCCTATAAATGCGCAGCTTTATTCAAGTTGCATTAATTGAGAAAAATCAATGTTTAATATTGGTCTATTGTACGAGCCATATTCTACCCTTTCCAAGTTATCCTCTAAGTCTGAAGATAATAGTGTAATGTTATTCTCTAAATCCACATGTAGACATATTGTAGGGATGGATAGAGAGGAAAGGATCAGGGACAACGGGAAGAAACATTCAGTGCCTTTATCGTACAACCACACTTTGTTCCAAGATACAGTAGACAGTTTTGAGATAAGCAGTTTCCTTTCAATCTCTCCATAATATTCAATGCCTCGTTTTCCTCAAATATGCATTTTTCTTGCACCCAAGCTGATTTTGTTCTGGTCCCACCTTCATCCTTTTTAACTTGCCTCTAATCGTACTTCCCTGCCTTTCAAGTGTTTTCTGCATTACTCAAATCTATCCTTTTCACAAACCTGATTTCTTTTGTTTTCTGTTCTGAATGAGTTGTGTTCAGCGTGTAGCTATATATAACCCCAGCTCTCGGCTGGGCTTCGCGAGGCGACGTGTTTCGTCTCTTAGACAAAAAAAGGAGGAAACCTGTGATAGCAGGTTTTGTAACGGGGACCTGTTCCCAGCTCCCTGCCCCAGCTCCTCCTGCAGTCCCCAGGACTGAAGCTCTGCTGTCGTTCATGAATCTACAAGAGTTTATAGGCTGTGCAATGAAGAATCAAAGCATATAAATGAATTACGTTAAGTTTTCTGCAGATCGTGACGGAAACAGAGACTAACACAAAAATTTAATTTTGCATCATAAAGGTTTTAAGAAGAATGAAATGACTTGATAGATAAAGTATCTCTTGCCAATACATGTCCATAAAAATATTTTCTTTTTCCTTTTTTATCCCAGTAATTCTGAATATTTAAGCCTCTCTACCTTGTCACCTCATGCTGATGGATGGGAACTTTCCTGACTTCGTTTTTCATCAGAATTCATCTATTAAAACTTCCCTGTTTGCCTGGGATTTTTTATTAAAATATCTGAAAAGAAAATTTTCTCTTAACTACTCATAAGAAATGAGGGAAAGTCTTGCATGTATCCTGAAAAATCTGCAAAAAAATGGAACCGCCAAGGTACTGCTGATTTTTTCAGCCTTTTTTCTGTTTCTTTTTTTCTTGCAGTGTGGCAAAGGTGCCGAAAACTTCGATAAATTCTTTACACGAGGACAGCCAGTGTTAACACCTCCGGATCAGCTGGTCATTGCTAACATAGACCAAACAGATTTTGAAGGGTTCTCTTATGTCAACCCCCAGTTCGTACACCCCCTTTTAGAAAATGTAGCATGAAACGGTAAAACAGGAACAAATCCCGCAGTGGGGAACGGTCCTTAACCCTACAATTTGTAGGCTTTTGCCTTGTTGATTCCATTTGGGCCTGGAAATTGTAGGGTTAGAAAGTGTAAGATGGGGGAAGGGCCACTTATTCAGGATTTCGGCTTTGCAACAGCAATGTTGTCTTAATGGGAGATAAATTCGTATACGGTGCCCACTTATTCTTCTAGAAGTCACCACTGACTCGTCTAAACTTACCCATTTTTTGGTACGTTATATATTTTTGTAACTTCCCGCTGTCCTTTTGCTCCCTTTTCCACTCTGATGTGTTAGAAATAATCTAACACATGGCCCCGAGGGACCGCTCCTCCCCGCTCTGCCCGGTGACTTCGGGGAGATCAGCAGCACAAGAGACTGAAACGGCAGCGGCACTGGGGAGGAGAGGCATTGCAAAAAAAATGTGGAAAGCAGTTGTTTGAAAAATATGAGAGAAACAAGTTGGGAGTGGGTGGGAGGGAGGATAGAATAAAATTAGACCCTGAGGCTTCGTGAACCGATCCTGTAAGCAACACCAAGTTTAAACGCACTTCAGCGGTGGCCAGATCTCTAGGATCTTTGCTGAGTAGCATGTGATAAACTCAAGGGTGAAATTTTGTCTTTAATAATAATAATAGTAATAATTTTAATAATATTTTTGTGAATTTTAATCTCCATGAGATTATTCTGTGATCCAGAGTGCCATTGTTTGTTCAGTTAGTTTCATTTACACCACTTCTCAAGCTTACTGTTAACCGGTTCTAATACCAATGTTTTACTACGAAATTTGTTAACCTGGAATGTAAAACAAAACTGTAATCCCTTAAATCTTACTCACATGTCTTTATTTATAGTCTGCAGTATAGGGCAGTAAATCAAAGAAAGCATTATGTATACTAAATTAACAAAAAGTGCAGCCCCGAGTGACTTCCTGATTTCTCCAGAATAACTCATGAAAATCAAGTGAGATTTAGTCTTAAAATAATCAGTTTTAATTCAGAAAACTTGGGGCTGTAGAATAATCAAGCCTGAAAGAAGAAGCACCTAAAACTTGTTTTGTTGATAGAATGGAATTTAATACATTTTACATATGCTTCATGCAATGAATTTTGCATGTTTAGTAATAACTCTTAATAATAAGGGTTAATAATAAGCAGATCTATATTATTGACATAATCGTATCAAGCATAAAGAGTATTATAAAAATTTTATAAAACAAATTGTGCTTTGTTGTGAAAGTTCTTGTTCAGAATGACATCATTTAGATTTAGCTAAATGTTTTATTGCTATTGTTTTGGTTTTTACTTTAGGTTTTGGATATTGTTAATAGTTTAGGGTATAATCTCTTTTTTTAAAAGTAGATCTACTTTTAAAAACAATAATTGCTACCTGCAGGTTTTATACGAGGTTCAATTAGGCTTTCATTTCACGTCTGCTTATTACTTACAGAGAAGGAAATAGACTTTATTTGCAATGGTGAACACTGTAATTAATGCAATCTTCTCCTCTCCTATCACTTAGATAAAAAATTTTGATATTTCCTCTTATGACTTACCAGAAGATATTAATTCAAATATCAGTAAATATTTTTTGTGCATATTTTGGTTTTGTTACAGCATGTAAAATAGCAGTCAGTGCATTTTGCTTTTTTTTTCCCTTCTGCCTGGTTAATGTTAGCAGCCATAAGCACTTTTTGTCTGTCAGATGTGCATGACGAGGCCACAAGCATGATGTCTCTGTTGCTGCATGCAGACTGATTACATTTTTTCCAGCATGTAAACATATTCAAAAAGTAAGATATTTGCCATAAAAGACTTAAATTTATATTAGAATATGTAACTGGGGGGGGGGGCGGTGGGAGGGGAATCTACTTTCTAATCATCTTTTATGACAATAAAACATGGAACCTGTGCCAAAGATTCTGTTAGAAAGATCCAGTCCTGCAAATTGGTAGCCAAGTGGATGGGTTTGACTACGGGGGTGACCCGGGGTGGAGTGGGACGGTTTTTGAGTGAAACACGGTTGGATGCGAATGGCAACTGTGTCGTGCCTTTGCAGCCGTGGTGCCCTCAGAAGCCGTATTTTTGGTCGTTCCCCAAAGAAGCCGTATTTTTGGCGCGTAGGACGCGCGATTCGCAACACTCCGGAGGTTTGACTTTTTTGCCCAGCCGCAGTGCTTTTGCAGCCCCAGCTCTAAGCAAGGAGCATTTCCCCGGGTAGGAGTGAGCAGGTTTAATGAGCCAACCGAAGCTTTCTGAGGCATGGGAAAACACACCGCTAACGAGGGGCATTGATTAACTAACAAGAACTAGATTGTTGCCTAAATAAAGAGAACTCACAATTTTTAAAACATTTTAGGAGTGAAATTTTTAAACCATTCTGTGTCAAATATGTTATCAGCCAAGTTTGGGAGTTCATTTTCTTGTTTGTATATTATATACTTCAAAAATTTTGGTATTCACCATAAAGCATGTGGGCTAGTGCAGCATTCATTACTATTTATGTTTTTCTGAATATTATTAGCCTGCCATAGTTTAGGAAAATCTGGGTATCAAGCTGGAATATAATAGATTCAACAGATTACTGAGGCTCAGATTTTGAATAAATAAGGGGCTCTCAAGTAAGTCAACCTGCTGAGAGGCGGCATTACATGTGTTTTAAGAATGTGAAGTGAAAGAGAGATTTTTGAAAAAGGAAAATACTGGGAGAAATACCAGCTCACAGGTTTTTGCAGTAAGAAAAACAGTACAGGGCAGAACTGAACCAAGCCAGAAACAGGCAGGAGGTCCCACAGGTAGTCATTCCCAAACAGTTCTGGTTTTCCTGATGAAATACGAATCGGGGAAGTCCCGTTGCAGGCAGTTGTTGCTGGCACAGCTGTGACGGTCGGTGCTGTTCACACCAGAACACGGCATTAAAGAGCTGGTCCAACATCTGGACAGAGCTGCTCATTTTCTGGCTACTTCTCATAACCGGTTTCTTTGGCGCTTGCATTTGCTCCCCAGTTTTTCTGACGTAGAAGCAGAAATTCCTCTTTAACGTTGTTACCTCAAGTTCCTGGGCTTGCCATATCTCATGTCATCTTCTGTAGGTGTCCGTAACGCTTACGAAAAGGTACTGTGAACTCATGGATCCTGCAGGAAGAAGACAGGGTTGTATAAAGCAGGAATTGAATATTTGTGTTACTCCTCGCTGCTCTGCCTACGGCACTCGCACGTGAACACTCACACTTGGACCAGCCCTTTAATGAGAACTCCAGGTGGCTTGCTTATCATCCAGAAATTTATAATGGCAAGTAAAACCTTACGTATCCAGCAAGCATTTTCGTATCTTTTTAAATACAGATGTTATTTATATAATATTTTTCAAAAGATTCGGTTTTCTAGAGAACAGGTATCAACAGAGGGAAAGGCATTAGAACTGCTTTTCTTTCACTTGTGTTCAATAGCAACTGTAATCCAAACACCCACATTATCACAAAGACTTCTAAAAGTCCAATTGAAAATTATAATGCACTGAAGCTGGAGTGGAAGTTTCGGGGCCGTGTTTCCATCCCACGAGCATTCGAGTCCCAGAGGGCTCCTATGCGGGAGGCACAGGTCTGCCACGTAAAACTTCCAAGCTGTTTTCAGGGATTAAATGGGATTTAACTGGCTCCTAGGCAAATTTCTTCATTATTCAGGCATCTGAATCCTCCGAGTCACCTCAGCAGGGTGGTGGGTTTCCAGGACAGCCGCTTCGCCCGCCGGCCAGTCTCGGTGCCCCTAGCAAGGATCACACGTACGTGAGAAGGAGAGCGCACATTCCCATAATAAAATATTCCCCCTTAATCTAATTTACAGGAGAAATGCAATTGAGCTTTCTGATCCTTCATTCTTTCCAGAAAAACAATTGAATTTCCTTTTACAAAGTGAAGAAAGTTCTTCTGGAAATCAGCTGTTAGTTTAAAAGAAACTCATTGTATCTAAATGCGGTTGGCCTTTGAAATCCATCCTGTCTTTTGGGGTGAATTCAACTGAATAATGCTGGGCTCTTGTAAAATTAATTAGGTCAAGTGAGAGAGGATCTTGTCTTCTAGCCGGAAAGATGATGTGTCCAAGGGCCGGCATTGAGTGGTACCACTTGCAATATCTGTTTTCTCCGCCGGTGCATCCGGATGCAACCCCAGTCAAATGCCGCAGGAGACACATGCAGTTAGAGAGGGAAGGTCCTCCTTATTAAGCAAAACACGTCATTGGAAATAATAATAATAATCCAATAATAAAGCTTTGATATGAGTAGAAAGCATACAGTATGCCCAGTTTACAGTGGGCTTGCGGACCTGCCACGAAACTTCTGGAAACACTTCATGTGATTTTTCAGGTCTTTTAGTCATTACCAGAAGTTACTGTACATAGGTTTTGTCTCTTTGCAAACTGAGTGTCGGCTCTGGGCGATGTGTTACCTCTGTGTGCTGTTCGGTAGGTAGGCACTGAGCTGCCAAGTAGTAAAAAAGTCGACAAGCTGAAGCACTTTTTTCTTCAGCTCCACACTCTTAGATGGGATCTGAAATAGTTCAGTTGAAGAATTAAATAAGAATTGACTCCATAAACATGTACGATTTCATACCAACCAGTAACTGTGCCAGTAACGATTGGTAATTAAATAGCCTTACAATGAATAATCATCATGCACTACAGCCCTCCTGTTCCTAGGAAACCCGAGAGAGAGGGCAAGTTATTAACCTCTCTGCCTCAGTTACCTCATCTGTAAAATGGGGATAATAATACTTACTTACCTCACAGGGAGGTGTGAGGACTTCTTAGTTACTGTTTCTAATACACTTTTAACCTGAAAAGAGTTGTGTAAGTATTATTATAATTTTTAATATTAAATCAGCTTATTCGATTCACATGGTATGGCTGGATATACCATGCTATTTCTACTTTTTTATAGAACTTTAGTAATTCTGCTGAAACCGCTTAAAGAAAAATAAAATCAGATCTGATACGTTTCTTACAGAATCTGGAGTCCAGCTTTTGTTAACTGGAATCAGGGTGCGGTGGGGAGTGATGCTTGCTGATTGCGTAGGTCAGCTGCACTTACCTCTTTTCCAATTACTGAGATTTCTATGTGCAATTTAAAAATTCCATGTAAGTGGAAGTCTTAGCAGAACTGATTATTGGAGGGCGATTCCCTATGGGTAAATAAAGTCAGCACAGCTGTTTTCTAGTAATCTTTATACTGACTCCTATTAAAGGAGAAGCGATACTCTTTGTGCAGCTGGTCCATCCATGACAGGTTTATTCCGTTGATTTTTTAATGTATTTCTGTGTCGTATATCTTCTTGCTTCTCTTTTCCTTGTATGTGACACCATAGTTCAAATCTAAAAGAAAACCGCCCTAGAAGCTATGATTTTTCTTCCATTGATATTGGTTGACCAAAAAAAAAAAAAAAAAAATCAGCAGTCTATTAATGATTTTAAACAGTGAACTATTTGAATTGTATTTATTTTCCCTCTGTTTGAACCCTGAGAGGCAATACTGCCGATGGCTCCGTCCTTCCAGAGGTTTGTGTGCTCCTGTCTTGGCTTCCCAAGGCATCCAGTGGAACCGCCACATGCTTAGAGCTGTGTGCCTAGTGCTTTATTGGAGCCAAGACCGCGGTATCCAGCATCTGGCAGCACGAAGCCTGGAAGCCCCGATTCAGCAAAAATATTAAGGATGTGCTTGCGCCCGTTGCTGCTCAGCAGAGCGTGGCCATCCGGGCTTACCTTTGAGCAGCGCAGCTTCACAACCCGTAGAAGTCAGCAGAGCTTGCACACTCGGATGCCTTGCTGACTTGGGGCAGAAAAAAATGTTCTTGCAGTGATAATATAAATTTAATCTGTGGCTTGTTCCCCACAAAGCTTTTCATTTATTCTCTCATGTGCTGTTAAAATGAATGTAAGAAAAATAATTTCAACGAAATGAAGCTCGTTGCCTCTTTTAAAAATACGCATTTCCCAACAACTGTATGATTTTGCACGACAATACACCTGAATTTTGCACACCTGAAACTTTTAAAATGACTCAACGTTCTTTTAATGTTATCTTTTGTTAAACAAGGAGTAATCCCACCTTGAACTCATTCATATTTTTAATATTATTTTAAGACCCAAATTTTGTACTTATAAAGAGGAGAACATGATTTATTTTCTTATCATTTATCTGCAAGATGCTACCAGAAAATTTGGAGAGGCCATTCATTTTTCAAAAAAATTAAAAAAAAAAATCATTGGAAGTATAATGGGCAAGACTGATGTATAAATTACAGCATCTTTTTTTTTCTTAATTCTCAATATCTTCAGTCTTTGTTTGCATGAAATGCTTTTGTTAAATATTAATTGTAGTTTCAAAGCAAGTGTGTATGAATAAAAATACTGATCATTACTTTTGTGAGAGTTTGGTCTGTCTTTATGAAATCTCATTTCAAAATGGACTCCGCACAGCCCGGAGGCTGCAGAGATTGCGGCGTGATCAGCCCCAGAGCTCGCCCAGATCCAGACCGTGATTCTCTGTTCAGACACAGAATTTTAACCTGGGCCCTTTTTTAATTCCTGTTAATAAATCAAGAGAAAAAGAGGCTTAAGTGGGGAAAAGATATGTCTGTAAGAGGATTTCAGCATGCTGGGAGGTGAGCAGGCGGCTCTTTGAGCTGGCAGGTCCCTGGCTCCCTGGCTACCCTGCTCGCTGGGCTCCGTCTCCGAGCCGTCCCAGGTCTGGATGCCACAGGGAAAAACCGCCCCGGAGTGAAGCGAGGGCTCGGGTTGGAGGGTCTGATTCAAAGCTTGATGCGTGACTTGGTGGAGGGACGTACCCTCCTTCTCAGCAGTCAGACCCCAAGAAAACTCAAACTTCACTTTCTCACATCCGTGTGTGCGTGAGCCCCGGGTGGTTCGTTCCACCCTCTGCCGCTTCTTCCTGGGAAGAGGGCTTGCTTCACGGTGATTAATGACCATCAGGGGCCCGCCTTTGCCATGAAAAACTTACTTTAGCACTCCTGGAGGAGAGGACATGACCTCCCAGTCCCACCAGCCGTACTCGCCCCACATCCAGGCACTTGCCTCCTTTAGGCTGATGTCGTTTTATTTTCGGAATTCGAAAGCAATGTGCAAATACTGTGACAACTTGACAGACAACTGCTGTTTCTGCTTGCTCTCAAACCTATTGAATCTCATGCTAATCCAATAGTTGCGTTAGTTTAACTTGCAGAAAAGTCTGGCCGAGTTTGCCCAAAGGAATGGTTGAAATTCTTTTTTTTTTCGTAGCGACAGCGTTTCCAGGCCGTTACGTGCTCCTCAGCCTTCATCTAACGTGCGCAGCTTCTCCTGAAGCCCATGGACACATCTCTTCCCAGGCCTTGAGAGCTTTCTGCAGAGCAGAAGAGGGACTTGGTAGAGACATCATTGCCCTGAGCTGGTGCCCATGGTGCCTCCAGGGCAAGAGGAAAGGGGTCCTCAGAGCTCAGGACTGCCAGACCTGCATCTCCCACCACCTTGGCTGTTTACTCAGGGGCTGGGTGGGATTTCATGCCCAGCCGTGGCCGTCAGGAGTCGGCCCTGCTGCCAGCAGAGCGCTCGGCTCCCCAGAAACACAACATTGGGGTGTTTGGACCTGCCAAGGCTCCTAATGCTCCAAATTATGATTATCGACCACTACGCACAACACGGCCTTTAAACCCCTCAGAAATATTGTCCCAAATGTAAAGAAGCTATTTGCAGTCTCAATACCAGGCTATTAAGGAAAAAAAAACAAACCCTGTGTAGCTCATCCCTGCTCCCCTTGCCAGCGAAGCGGGCGCGCACGCGTTGCCCTCTCCGGCTACGGCTTCACCAAACCACCGGCGGTACGGCAGCTCTTCGTTGGCTTTTCGAGTGAGACAGAGCTCGTTAGACAAGAGTCTCTAAAACCCTCCAGACCTGTCCCCGGGGAAAGGCAGGTCTGGCGGAGGCGTGCGTTGGTGGAAAATTACTCCAGCCTGACACGAGTTTCGGTAACAGGCATCTCAGGAGCTGATGCTTTCGGAGCAAACTGGCTGCAGGTGGTCCTGCTCCTTCGCTGCCCCGGCCGGGGGTGGAGATGGACTCCTGGGTGGAAAGAAGGGAATTTGTACAAACTCTGCATTTTTGTTTGACTTTTTCTAAGCAGGCAAGATTAGGCAGGTGGCCCTTGGGAAAATGAAGAGTTAAAGGCTTCTGCAGGAGAGGCTGAGTGTCTCCATGCTGGTCGCATCCCGAGAGCGTCTCCGTCGGGAACGCTTCCAGCACCCAGCGCTCAATAAATCACAGCAATTACTCGTGGCCGCCACCCGCAGCTGAAGGCACGTCCTCCCTCTGCCAGCCCCAACTTCTCTTTAGAGATTTGGGTATTTGACTTAGAAATCTCAGAATATTTTTACAGACCTGATACGTAAGTCGCAAGTATAACCATCTCCTCTGAGAGCTGCTAGGGTAGCTAAAATGGTGACTGCATTAATTACCAGAAGATAATTATAATCCCACCTGTTTCGGCAAAGGCAACCCTCACTGCTTGGCCCAAAAAAAAATGAGCGAGCCCTGGGGAGTCGTGGTAAAGCAAAGACAAATGAATGAGGGGCCCAAATCAGGAAAGCTCTTGCCACATGTGCATGGGTTGTCCTCAAAGGGACGTTTTCCCCAGCTGCATCAGTCACTTGTCACCTTCCCAAAGAGCTGCTAAGCCCAAAGAAAGGGGGATCTGACCGGGAGAAGAGTTGGTGACAAGCCTGGACCCACCGAGTTACCTGCAAGGGCTTCTTTTTTGCTTTTTTTTCCTGCTTTTCCCAAAACAGGAGCGTGAAATAAGGCAGATCTCATGGGAAATGAGTCAATGCTGTCTCCTTCTCCAGGGACTTGCCGCATTCGCTGCCAGGGTGACGGTGTCAGACACCAGCTGCCACTTCCAGTGTTCATTACCGGCCCCTGAGTCAGCGCCCGACATCCCACCTCAGGAGATGTTGTTGCACAATCTGATGAAGGGGGGGAAAAATTCCAAAACCAATTTATAGCGCAATACCTGAGTGAGAAAAAAACCCGACCCCGCAACGGAAGTTTGCTTAGAAGTGTTTTAAATCTTATTCTCGCCCAACAAGGCTGGCAAAATCACCCATCTCTTTCTCTGCCTCAGCAGAGCCGGTGATTCACATGCTGGGAATGAATTTGCCTTTCCTCGGAGGGCTCAGAGCCCTCACCATCAGCTGGGAGCAAAAGAAATTCAGCTGCCCCACAAAGGCGATGGCAGCGGGGCCATTTGCTGGGCTGGTGAAGGGGCTTTTAATGTCACGTCAGGTGTTTGACCCGTGTGGCTGGATGTCGCAGTAGATGCGATGCGGAGCCTGACTCTGCCTCTCAGGAGCACGGGATGCACAGGCTGTAATTACTGGTGAATATTTGGGTTGCTGCAAATTTCCCACTAAAACTATTTTTGAAAGGAGCTGGGTTTTGGAAGGCTGTGTACACATACTGATGTTTTCTGCATTAGCTTAACGAAAACTAATTCACCGCTGCTGCCGCACAGTGAGGCAGAGCCAGAGCTGCTCAGAGGGGTTTGCAATGCCCAGAGAGGTTTGCAATGCTCCTCCTTTCTACAAGACCGATGGCTTTGTCCTCGTTCGTGTCAGCTTTTTCCCACCCTGCCATCCCGCTCGTACGAGCTCCAGCTGTACATGTGTGTTACAAAGCTGCCCCCAGACCCAGGTGCGTGGGGATGCTCAGATGGTCGTAGCAGCATTTCAGCTGCTGGGGTTGCCCAGGAAAGTCTGGGGTTGCCCAGGAAAGTCTGGGGTTGCCCCGGAAAGTTTGGGTTTCAGGGACTGGCCTTTTGGTAAACCTGTGCTTATTCCCTACTTGCCACTCACATGCGGCTCCAGGCAGCACAGGTACCCGGGCAGCCTGGACACAAAGCAGTGGTTTCTCAGGTTCCAATGTTTGGTCCACATCTGTGTTATTTTTCTTTCAGCCTTGGGGACTTGATCCATCCCCCCTTTACCTCGCTCCTCTATTCAGAGCACTTAATAAAACTCAGTGCCCATAACAGAGAGACTTCCATATAAATCCATATAAAAAACTCCGCAACAATCTAATCATTAAAGCTTCAACATTTTCAGTGACACCTCCAGAAACACTCATCTTTTCACAGGATTCATTTGCTTCTCCTACAAGTGTAACCGTGTCTGAGACACTGATTAGCTGTGATTTCAGGAAAAGTCCATCAGAAATTGTTATAAAAACAACCAGCAATGATGCAAGGGCAGAAGGAGGGAA
>NW_009208534.1:96253-96813 GCF_000690835.1 Fulmarus glacialis
TCGTTGGATCAGTTCCTAGTCCTTTTGGGATAAGTCATTTAGCATTCTTGTGCCTGATTGACCCTAACATCATTAAAAGATTGGTAATGAATTTCAGTGCTACATAAATCACATGGAAAACTATTACCCTTAATACAAGCGTTATGAGGCTTTAATAATTAATGTCATCTAAACTGCTTTCCAAAACATGACCTTTTAAATCCGATTGCTGTGGCCAGAGCCATTCCTCATCCTGCAAGCAGCCTGTTTTCCAGCCAGCCTGGATGGCTCCGATGGGGCTGTGTTGGGTCCCAGCCCCGGAGACCAGCCCCGGAAGGGGGTGTATTGCTGGTGCCCCCACTCCTTTTGCAGAGGCATAACAGAAAACGCCAATAGTGAGGGCAAACTTACTGCCAGCATCTCTTCTAGCTTTTTTCATTGAAGGGCACTGCCCGCTCGCACGGTGAAGTGGTGGGACGTGGGCACTTCATGCCTGTCGTGGTTTAACCCGGCAGGCAGCCAAACACCGCGCAGCCGCTCGCTTACTCCCCCCCCCCCCCCCCCCCCCCCCCCCCCGGGCG
>NW_009208534.1:97149-101784 GCF_000690835.1 Fulmarus glacialis
ACTTAGCAACAACTGAAAACATCAGTGTGTTATCAACATTCTTCTCATACTAAATCCAAAACACAGCACTAGGACGAAATTTTACTCTATCCCAGCTGAAACCAGGACAATTCCCAAAGAGAATCTGTATTTCCCTCTGGATGCTGCCCTTTCAAACCTCCTTCCCTCCGGCATGGGGGACACATGAGCCGTGCAGGCTGGGGCAGCGGTGCCCGCTGGCTAAAGGATACAACTGGCCGAGTGCTGGAGCAAAACTCCTGAACTGGCATATCCTCGGCTTTGATTAGCTCATGATTACAGAGGGTGTTTTATTTTAAATAAAGTCTGTAACTGCTGTTCACGCGTGCACCTTTGTTATTCCGTGAGTCAGAGCCTCTCGGGGAGGCTGGCTGCAAAAGGCTCGGCGCTTGTTTTTTTAAGCTTTCACACAGCATGTGGGTGCAGAGATAAAAATAATATTGCACCTCTCCTTGCGCTTCCTCCCGAGCAGCGGCTCCCAGCGGAGGGATGTGCAGGAGAAACAGCAAACGGAGCTTCAGCTCCAACAGCCCACAGGAGTTAACTCCTCTAATTTAGTCGTGGTGCAAGCTGGATGTGAAAACCCTCCCCGGGGAAGGGGAGAGCGGCTGGTGTTCCTTGGTGCCATGAGTTTTCCCTCTTGTCCTACTTTCAGTGTTTGAAAGCTAAAAAAATAATAACGTTGCTGCTGGGATAAGGAGCAGACGTTGTACAAGGGTGTGCTGCCTCCTGCCACCTAACGCGACCCGGCTGGAGCAGCCCGTCCCATCGTGCTTGCACAGGAGCCATGGGTGCTGCAGCGCTGGATCCCAAACCCAGGCTGCTGATGCCAGTTTTGCTATCCAGTGCCAAATCTGTCCCGCAAACACCCTCTCATGGAAAGAGAAGAATCTCAAAAGTCTCTCTAGCAAGTGGTTCCCAACCTTTGGAAGCGGCACGGGGGCGGCAGCGGGTTCCCCCGGGGTTGTGCCGGGGCTGCTGCGCATCTCTGCCGTGCATCTCTGCCGTGCTCCGGTGTCTCCCCAAGCTTCCCCCCGGCCGTGCTGCCCACAAAATGACAAAAAATAGCAAGCGCCGAGGCAGCTGGCATGGAGCATCCATCACCTCCCACACAAGTCACAGCAGCTTCAGCATCGCGTCCCCAGTTTGTTGCATCTACCTGCTCTCTCCTCTTTCCTTGGGCAAACGCTGCAATTTCTGGCCGGTGCAGACTTTCCCTTCCCGTGCTCAAAACACTTCTTACCGCCTGGTATACAATTAAAGTTGGTCGATAGCTGCTGTCCGACGCTGGACCAGAGCCACGTGTGGGCTGCCCGCGGGGCGGCTCGTTCCCCACTTGTTTGCTGCGCAGATTGTGCCCTCGGTGCGGCTCGTCCCAGCCTGTTCGCTGGGCAGATTTGCTGTCTGAATAATTCAGCGTAGAGCAAATTAGAGGCAGCGGGAGGGGAGGCAAACCTGAGGCTATCTGTTCATGGCCCAGGTTGACAGGACCAGGCCTTTCATTGTATAATGTCCCGAGTGCTTTCAAGGTGACTTCTGCTGGAAGGGAAAAGACGAGGGAAAAGGTTCCCTGCAGATGTCACCTGCAGGAATTAAACACTTGTAGCTAAAAGGAGATGGGACCTCAGCACACTGCTGCATCGCTGACAGCCCAAGGAGGGCTGCTGTAAAGAATTGCTTCTCGTCTGGGTCATTAATGAAGCTTAAATCCCTCCTCGCTAATAGGATTTGACCTTGGGTGCATCCTAAAAGCTGGCAGCTCAGGTGTCCATGGAGCTTCATGCTTCCAGACTGGTTTTGAACGTGGTATGAAAGGCTGCTCCACCAGCACGAGGGCTGGCAGAGCTGCTCCGGCTGGGACAAGCCCCAGCCCTGCAAACACTGGCACAGCTGAATAACGTCCTGTGATGGGCAAAATCCCACCCGGCTTCACTCGCCCCACATGTGGCTGCGGTGGAAGATCCTCCCTCTCAGGGAGGAGAGAGCTCAGCAAGAAATAGTGAAAAGTGGGGAAGTCAAAGCGATGCTGCTCTGGAAATGCTGAGATGGGACTGGATGGTGTAACATCAACCAAAAAACAGCTGTTGCAGGATTTGGCAAAATCCTGCCCCAAGTTTTGGAGGATGCTGAGAAGATGCAAAGTGCTAATTGTGCTGCCTGGGACCACCACGCTGAGCTCCTGGCCAGGAGAAGGGATTTCCACTTCATCTTCACCATCTTTTGCTGTTAGCAGGGAGATAGGAATTATGGGGAAGGAATTATGGAGAGCTGCTAATGGGGTAGGAGAGCTTAGCTGTGCTTCTGGGGCTGCACAGGGGTTTGGGGCGGCATCGCCGGTGCCCTCTCGCAGCCTGGCCCTGCCATGCCGGTGGGAAACGCTCCTGGTGTGAGTGCTGGCACCGTGCACGGGCTTCGCCACGGCAGAAGTTGCTGTATGAGACAAGCAGCAATGAAAAATCCATCAGAGTGTTTTAGCCTAAGTACATTTACATTGAAGCAGAGGGGGGAGGAAAAAGAGACTGAAACCCAAAATGTGTATTTCTAATTGATTGTAGACATGGCTGGGGGCCTCTCACACTGTAATGGTTAATTATGTCACTGGCTGCAGCCTTTATTCATGTTATATTTAAATAATCCTGCACAGTTCCCAGGCGGCTAATACAGCGGATTGCCTCTCTGGAGGAAAATGAAGGTCTGCTTTGTTTGGGTGGGGTTTTCTTTTAACAATATAGAGAAAAGAAAAATGATGAACAGCCAATTACTGTATTAAAATAATGTACCCTGACAGAACATGATGAACATCCAGGTCTAACCTGCCTCTTGTAGCTTTTTGACTTTATTGGTAATTCCTCGCTGATTAGCTCCATCCCAGGAAAGCCTCCTCCTCCCCAGGGCTGCGTGGGGCCGGGGGTCCCGTAGGGCATCGCCTCTTCAACCGCCTTTTTCCAGTGCAGAATCCATTCTGCTGCCTGAATCCCTGCTCTCTCCTTACTGTCCATCCCCTGATGGATTTGTTGCCTTCAATTCTTCCTCATGGAAGGTGTTTGAGAGGTACTAAATACCTTTGGGGGTTGTTTTTAGAGCTCCAGCTGCAAGGAAGGATACACTGAAAGATGCATCTTTGCAATGCCAGCCAGTTCTTCCTTAGGGGCTGAGAGATGAGCCCAGGAAAATATGAATTCGCTGTAATTTAAGTATCACCGTAATTTTGTGCGAAAGAACATACGCAGAGGTGCGGTCCCGCAAAGACAAATAACCAGTATGCTCTGGCTGCAGGCTGGGGCCCTACTGGGAGGCAGGTTTTCACCAGCCTGGAACTCACTGGAGCTTTGCTTTATGAGGCTCCACCATGTTCTAGTTGGAGAGATCAAAACTTATACACCTGCATTGGCTTCTATTATTTCTATAAATCAAAACAGAGCTCAACAAGCCAGAGCACATGGCTCTATTGACTTCAAAAAAGCCATCTAACCAACACCTCCTCCGCATCTCATATCTCACTTTATTTTGAATTACTGTATTTAAGATATTCCTGTTTTGCTAACTGAGGGTGTCTCGGGCAGAGATGTGGCACGTTTCAGCCAGAGCACTGGGAATCGGTGAAGTATTGTTGCGGTAAGCACAACGCATGGGTAAAGCTGTGCAGAAACTGTGACCCAGTACTTACTAGAGTTTATTAGACTTGTAATTAATGAATTGCTTTTGTTGTTTTCCTGCGGGGAGACCTCAGCAGTGCCTTCCCTGGGAGCCACTGCTGCAGGGACCTGGCTGGAGGAGCAACCTTCCCATGTGCAAAGCCCTTGCACAGAATAAGCTCCCGCTGCAGAAATTGCCATACAAATCCGAGCTTCAGGCACTGCGATGGTGGCGGTGAGCTGCCCTCAGTCCTGCTGCCTGGGCTGGCAGCTCACGTAGCAGGAGTCACCTGCATGGTGTGTGACCCTTTTCTTGTCCTTCCCGCTGTATCCAGGGAAGTGTCCCATTGCTGGACGCCCTGATGGAGCTGCGTCCTTATTCTTGGCTCTGCCGCTAATTTTCTATGTGTTTTGGCTGAATCACTCAGTCTGGCAGTCATTTCCAGAGCCCACAGCATCTGCCCCTGTGTCCCTTCTCCTTTAGCCCTGGCCTTCTCCCTGCCCTGGTCCCAGCCTAGCCAAGTTGGCTTTCTCCAGCACGCTGGCTTGCTGCCCTCCAACCCTCCCCGTTGTCTGCTGTGTCCTTAGATGTGGATTTGTTTGACACTGGTGGTAGGAGCCAGTTTTCCCTTCCCCAGCTCCCAAATGAGTTGTGTCCCAGGGAGCGCAGCCCACCCAGTGCTGCCGGCCCCAGCCAGGTCCCACTCCGGAGGGGGCTGTGTTTCCAGGTGGGGGGCTCAGAGGCGGTGGGGGGTGCATGGGACGGAGGATGCACAGAGGAGCAGGGCCAGTGCTGGCTCCCACCCCTGCCCCGATGGTGAACTGGAGAGCTGAGGGACTGGGGACAGGCGGAGGGAAGCGGGGAGAAGGGATGGATGGAGGGAAAGGAGGGGACCGGAGGAAAAGGCGGGGAATAGAGAAAAAATGGGGGAATAAAGGGAAAGGGTGAAAGAGAAGCGAGGAATGGGGAAAGGAGGGATAG
>NW_009208535.1:0-8394 GCF_000690835.1 Fulmarus glacialis
CTCTAATTCTGGTCATAGTATTCATTACTTAATTCTTGTAAATATGAGTCAAGAATTCCTTCTTTACAATCAGGAGTAAGATCAGCTCTTCTACTCTGTCTGGGGAACTGTTCACTGGAAACTGGACTGTTGTGAGACAGGTTTCTTCAGGGAACTGCAGCAGCAATTTTCCTGGGAGAATCCTCTTTTGTCATTGTTTTTCCTTGCAACTACATACCCGTGCCTCTAGGGTCAAGGTAGATTTTCCATCTCAGTTCCTCATGTCCTCTCCGTGGTCACACAGGTAACAACCACAGGGTGCCCCATAGTGTGTAACCTCTATATCCTCTCTCTTGAGCAGAAGAACGCTGACTCCTAACAACTGAGATACTGGTCTGTACAGGTGGAGAGTAGGACCTATCATCTTTGAGTTGCTGGACCTCCCAGGACAGTTTCTGCACGGCTGAGACAAGGGAGGAAAAGACACTTGCTTCGTATTCCCGGAGTTTGTCAACCACTTCATCCACCATTGGTGCTTCTTCCTCTTTCAAGGACAGTATTGCTAACGAATTGTCATATGACGCTGGTGCACTCCATACAAACTTCCGCATGGGTCGCATGCACTGGACTTCATCTGGATCTTTGGATAATTGCTAATTCTTCAGGTCACTGTGACCCACCCCCAGAACAGCTAATTCTCTCAGTGTTGTGTTTTAACCCCAGCCAGCAACTAAGCACCACACAGCTGCTCGCTCACTCCCCCCTGGTAGGATGGGGGAGGGGATCGGAAGGGTAAAAGTGAGAAAACTCATGGGTTGAGATAAAGACAGTTTAACAGGTAAAACAAAAGCTGCACATGCAAGCAAAGCAAAACAAGGAATTCATTCACTACTTCCTATCAGCAGGCAGGTGTTCAGCCATCTCCAGGAAAGCAGGGCTCCACCACACGTAACGGTGACTTGGGAAGACAAGCGCCATCACTCAGAACGTTCCCCCTTCCTTCTTCTTCCTCCGGCTTTATATGCTGAGCATGACATCATATGGTATGGAATATCCCGTTGGCCAGTTGGGTTAGCTGTCCTGGCTGTTCTGCCTCCTAGTTTCTTGTGCACCTGGCAGAGCGTGGGAAGCTGAAAAGTCCTTGACTTTGTGTAAGCACTACTTAGCAACATCGAAAACATCCCCGTGTTATCAACATTCTTCTCATCCTAAATCCAAAACACAGCCCTACACCAGCTACTAGGAAGAAAATTAACTTTATCCCAGTCAAAACCAGGACAATGCAATATTACTGTTATAATTATTGTTGTTGCTATATAAGTTGCTGGTAACAATGCTCGTACTTCAGATTGCCTGAAACTTCCTGTTCCTTGATAAGCTTGTGTTCTACACTAAAAGCACCAACACTTTTACCAGATTGTGCCTGCTCAGACATATTTTCCAGTTTGGGTGTCTGGCCTGAGGGTAACTTTACAAAAGTCTCTTTAAAATGATTTGGCTATATCTGGAACAAGATTACGGAAAAAAAAAAGCTTTAGAAGTATTTTAAAAAGGTTGCGGGGCAAGGAGGAGTTGCGTTGCTCTCTGAAGGAATGATGACTTGTATTCTTTAATCAATGATAGGAATTTGGAAAAGTGCTCAGCTCTGGGATCAAGGATGTCATTTTGTTCATACCAGTGAAACTCTGCATTAGTGCTACCCAAACTATAAGTGTCAAAAAAATCCCAAAAGAAACAGAGGATTTCATATATGTCCATTGTCTTTTGATGTTTTGCAGCTAAATCATCTAGAGAATTCTTCTGAACTAGGCTTTTCAGAGCTGAAGGATGTGGATGAGATTTGTTCTTCTTGCTGGTTGTGGCACTTGGCACATGAAAAAGCAGAAAGACATTCTCTCTTCTGTTCTCAGTGGTGATCCTTTGCCCATGTGTGGTGACTAGTTGCAAGGGAATTAGGGAACAAAAAGGAGTAAACAGAAACTTTGCAATACAGAAAGCTGAAATTTGAACAGTTGGAGTGTGAAGAGACCTATGACACAAGCCAGGTAGTGCAAGGAAACAGGAGACAAAGGAGCAGGAAATAGGAAACGGGTAGGAGAAGAGGGGAGAAAGATACTGGAGAATCAATAGGAAGCACTGACGGGTAGATCAAAACAGAGAGGGACCAGAACCTAAAATGGGCATTTGATACATGCAGAGTAGAGAAGGGACAAAAATCAAAGCAGAAGGGGATATGGCTCAAGATGAGCAGGAACTGGGGTGAAAGATTGTTTAGAAGAGAAGACAGTGGCCATGGATTAGGGTAATAGAAGTCAAAAACTAAGTAAATTTTATTTTTATACTTTTTATTTTTGAATAAAACCCTGAAAGCCATAAGGTTGAAAAGACCACTTAATTTATCAAGCATTGTCCCTATAAGAAAAAACTTGAAGAGTAACACTTTTGAATCTGTATTGAGCACAATTTTACATTTATTTGCTTTTGTACCTAAAATGTCTGTCAATCCCAGAACAATTTTCCTTTGTTCTATATTCAGCTCTGTCCCAATCCCATGTCGGAGGAGGTTTCGATATGATCCCAAGAGCGAGATTAAGACTCAAACGAGGTCAAATGCCATATACGCAAAACAGCAACTTTTAATGTCAAAAGTAGAAAATTAGTAGCGATAGGATAGAATAGAATAAAAAGACAGAAGTCAAGCAAGCTTTCGGGATAGAGTTGCAAGAATAGTCACCACCTTGGATCCGCGGCGTCCCGGGGGTCCAAGTCTCTCAGTGTTCCGGCGGTGGGCGGTCGCTCCGGGGTCCGCAGTGTTTCGGCAAGGGCGGCAATCGCGCCGAGGTCCTCTTGGCAGTCCCTTTTATTCTCATTCGAGGGCTGCAGTTTCTATGGCAACGACGCATCTCCGCATTCCTGAGTCTTGACCGTCCAAGCACGTGCCAGCCAGAGATCTTTCACACCTTGCAGCCGTTCTCAGCAGCCAAAGGAATCCTCGCCCAGATCTACAATTCAGTCTTTCACACCTTGTCAGCCAGAGATTTCTGTGGCCTTGCAGCCATTCTTATAATATTCAGCAATCAAAGGAACCCTCGCCCAGATCTTTCACACCTTGCAGCTGATCTTATCATATTCATCAACCAAAGGAATCCTCGCCCAGATAAGCAGTATTTGAGACAAAAGTTCTACAATTCAGTCTTTCACAAGCTCTTCTCCCATATATTTATAAAACAAAATATATCCTTCACCAGATGGCAGTTTGCTAACCTAAACAAGTCAAGCATTTTCAATCATTTCTCATAAAAAGATTCCACATTCCCCTAATTATTCTCTGTGCCTTTTCTGTCTCAAATTTATCTATCTTGAAAATAGGTGGAATAAACTCAAACCAATATTCTACACAAAGACTCAGCAGTTCCTTGAAAAAAAGTATATTTTTGTATATGTGAAGAACTAACACTTATACACACCGGCATCACATCTGCCTTTTCCACAGATGCAATATGTCCCTGCCTGCGTGCACTATGATACTGTTTTACTACAGCAATCCCTGTCTACTGCAGTGAGTTTGGTAAGAAATATTTGTAAGGAAAAGAAGTGTGTGATGAATGTAATTGACAAATTCAGCACCGCATGAGTGACAGTCACATTTCCTTCATTTTAATTGCCATTGTTTAGTTGCTGAGTACTTTCCAATTCTAAAGTACATGTTTTTTTAAATGTATATTTTGTATTATTATATCCTATTTAAAGCCAGCCCTGCTATTTTTGTGTCCTCTCCTAGCCCTCTAATAATAACATTGGAATGAAAATATAAATCTTAGACATGTTGGCTTATGTTGTGGATGCAAAAAATAAACTTCAAAAGAAATTATGAGGAATGAAAATAAACCAAATCCTTTATTTTGGTATAACAGTGCATGGAGAAACTAAGCTCTGTTTACTGTACTTTTAAATCTGCTTTCATGCCCATGTTCAATACCACATTAATGGTTTTTCATTCAGACATAATATTAGTGGAAAGGAAACTATAATCCTGAGGAAAAACATTGCGTTGGTATTCCAATTAGATAACGTAGTCTGTTCACAAAATATCCAATATAAATTCAATTCTATGTAGTAAACACTTTTTCAAATGGTGTTTCTTTATATTTCCTGTCTCACAAGCAAAACTCAGAATAATAAATCTGTAATCAAAGATATGAGGTGTAACACAGAGGTATCAGAGAAAAGCACCTGCAATGTTTTAGAGATTCTGGGCATTCTATATAAACACCTTGACTAAATTATGTAATTTATGCCTACATTCATAAACTCAGTTGCTGTGCCCTCTTCACTGACTGTTTATGGCACATTTCCTAATAAGTTCCATCCATATTTTAAAATCTGTAGTCCTTTATATCGAAACCGTTTTATTAATAGTGCCATTAAAATTGTGACTGAAAATGTCATCTTCCCTCTTCAGAATCATGTGTGTATGAAATTCAGTCATTTAATTCTGATATTCTTAGTATGAAATCTAATTTTAACAGACTGTCATTAAAAAGAACCTGCACTTGTGTGATTTTAAGTCTTTACACAATGCTACAGATACACAAATAACTTTATTTAGACCTTGAATAAGACACTTCATTCTCTGAAGAGATTCGAGTCCAATAGATAGTGTAGAACTGCCACAGATTAAAGACAGCAATCAGAAAGTTTACTCTATTCGTAACACTGGTAAAACATTCATTCGGTGAATTGAGGTTCTCATTCTTTTCTTACAGGCTCCATTAACTTAATCAAACCACTGTAAGTTATCCCTGAAGAATTATAATTTAATATATAGCTATCATTTACCTCCTTGCGTAGCTACTTCATTATAGCACATATTAGTTCTTTGATTCTTTTAATACTTTTAACAGAATAAACAAGCTAAGGAGATGAGGTTACCTCTATATGCAAAGGTGGTAAGACCAGAACTGAACACTGAATGTAATTCCAGTTTTCCTATTAAAAATATGAACATTCTGAAAATTGGAGACAGTATAAAACAAATGCACATAATTGTCTTGTAAAGGTGTTTTAAAGCACAGAATTAAATGTATGTTAAATATATTCAGTGTATTCATTAAAAAAAAAATGTTGATTATTGACTTGATTACAGGCTTAAGAACTTTCATGTAAAATAAACTGAGAATAGTAAAGTTTTTTTTTTTTTTTAATCTGGAGAAGAAAGGTATCATAACAACCAGTGGCTATTCACAGTCAAAATTGGTTAGTTGTTCTTTAACATTTATTGACCAGTGATGAAAGGGCAGCAAAGGTATTTGCTACATAACATAAAAATCACTGCTGGTCTATTTTACAGACAAGGAAATTTTAAGGAAAGGAGGCTATTAAAGACAATAAAATGTCAAAGTACATATTTTCATGAAAGAAGAATTATATCTTTTTTTAACCTTTTCACAGAGGATATACGAATCAAGGCATTTAAATCCTTATAGTAGGATTTACTGAGTAGTACACATAACTTCTATCTACTTTTGGAAAACATTACTGTTCATATGAAAAAGTTTGTGAAATGAGAAAGAACAGCATGTTTTATGGCAGTTATGGCAGGTTATAGTAGTGCCATTGAGAATAATAATCCCTAATGTTTAAATGGCATTTTCCATCCATAGATATGAATTACAAGAATGAGAGGAAAAGGAAGAAAGAACAATGAGAAATAAGTAGAAAGAAAGGAAGTCATGACTTGTTAACAGTCTAGTAACAGAACAGATGGTACTCTTCTGTCTGCTGAATCCCAATCCAATGTTTCAATAATTCAGTAACTTTTATAAGGAAATTGTTGTATTTGAAGCTCTTTATTGTTCATACAAATTGAAATAATTTACTACTGAATAAAATATATTTCCATATGTAGAGTTAAAAATACAATATCTAATAGAAAAACCTAGAATTTGTCACAGAAATAATGGACTTATGTGCTATTTTGTTGAAGCAAAAATACCAAAAATTTCCAGGGCTTGTGAATCAAAATATTAAAAAATAAAAAAAATTTATGTAACTTAACAAGCACAGTCAGATCATATGTTAAAATGTAAGGACTTTGAGTAGTCTTTACAGCAGAAGATTATGAAATAAATTGACCATTATCTGTTGTGTTTGGATATTATGCAATATTGAAAATAATTTTGATGCATTGTAAAAACTACCCTCTCTTTTTATCTTTAAATATTATGAATCAGAAGCAGAGACAGTCTCACAGGGGAAAGCAAGTTTAGAATAGGTTTTCTGATTTCAGAAATGGATCTTTTAAGAAGCACGTAGAGACACTTTTTCATTCTGATATTGTACCTCAAACTAGATGAACAAAAATGGGGTCATAGCAGAATAATAGCAACAGGTTAATAGTGAAAATGGTGCTTCTTCAACATTAATTTGACATCTAGAAGATTCAGTAGTATCTTCTTAGGAATATAGATTAGGAAAATACGTATTGAAGTTTAAAATTACAAATAAAGATAGAACTATAATTGACAGTATATTTTTCTCCTTGTGGAGGACCAGATAAAATTATTTTATGTTAAGGATGCCAAAAATACATTAACCCTAGCAGTCATAATGAAATTCATTTTCTGTAAGGAGTAGTTAACAGGGGTCAGATCCAGTTATTTTAAACACATGTTGTACTTCTGCACACTTGTACGTTTTTACAGTGAATAAAAAATAGGTATTTTTGCAAATTTCTGTGGTAAAAAGGATATTATGCAAATATACCAGAACAGCTGCAGCAAATTGCAGTAAGACAAAGTGGAGATTATCTTTTACTTCTCCTGTTTCTTTTTTTTCAGTTGCGTGTTAAATCTTGAACTTAGACAAGGAAGGATCCAGCAAGTTAGAAAACAGAAAATACAATGCTGAGAGTTATATTCCACAGAGAAATAGCTGGAAAAGAGAGCACTGTAGAGCATGAGCACTGCACTGCCACCTGATTCTGTTCTTCTAACAGAAGTTTTCTATGGGAAACTGTTGGCATAGCTGGATGGAGCTGAACTGCTCCATCAGGGTCTGTGGTTTGCACTGTGGGTAGATGTTTGTATATGTTTGTGAGAGGGAAAGACTCATAAAGTTAACTTATTTCATTTAGAAAAGTAATGCAAATAAACCTGCACTATTTTTCAGTAAACTTTTCCTAAAAATTCCAAACTCTTCGCCATCGTGTGTATTCTCAGAAGACATATAACCAAGAGCTTTAAGAGCCTCTTGATACTCATTGGTGGAACGGATTGCAATAGGTTCAAAGGAGCTCTTACTGTCTGGTGGGTCAAAGCATACCTTAATATTGATTCATAAAACTGTAAAGCTCCAGAGGACCAAATAATGTGAGTTTAAAGAAGTTCCACATGGATTAACCTAATGAATCTGAAGTAGTAAATATAGGACTTTTAAAAAAATTATTCTATTTTTTAGGGAGTAAAGTCCTAGGTGGCTTTAAATTATTGGTTTATATTCTCATAGCTCTTTAGAAGAGTTGTCCCAGCAGTGCAAAATCTCATACAGCACACCACAGGGGCCTGATCTTTAGGTATTCATGCAGGCAAAACTCCTAGAGTCTTCAGTAAGCTTGGTCTGTTTAAAAACATAAGCTTGGTGTAAGGAGAACTAAAATAACTAGACACACAAAAGCAGATAAGGGCAATTTTCTGCCTTGAACTCTCTCATTTTAAGTATGTGGAATACAACCAATTTCTCTTAGACTTCCATCATTTGTAACCCTACTGAAATATCATGGAACTTAGAGCAGAATTCATCCCTCCTTTGTTTTAGAAGTCTTTGGTGTTCGCATTACAACTATAGTGATGTTTGGTAGTGTTCAACAAAACTAAGGGAAATACAGTGAGAGGAAACTATACTTTTAAGATAAACTTTTCCTATTTTCCACTCTAGTAAAAGTAACAAAAGGTAGATCCAGTTCACAATTTTAATTCTGAGAATTAAAATGTATCTGGTCTTGTATATTGTATGTATGACATTTCTAATTAAAGTTAGCCACGGTTGAACTATAATGTAAAATGAAATGACCAGAATTAATCCAAGTGTTTTTTTCATAAGAAGCCAGAAAATGTGCCTTGAATAGATTGACTTACAGCTATTAAACTTCTATAAATTACTTTAAATAATGTTAAGAATCTGACTTAATTTAACAAAGGCGAGGCACTTTAAGTTGACACTATATGTCTATCTCGCCTGTTGTCTCTGCACAGTTTGAGCAATATGATCCTTCTCCATGAATCTGAAAAAGTTTTTCTTTGTCATGTACTATTATCAGAGGAGATCTGGGTCAAAAACATGAACCATAAAATAATTTGGATTTCTGCTTCCAGAATCAGTGGTTCCCTGTGCTGTAGTCATAGATAAGCAGCGGTT